>NW_008751855.1:272043-430075 GCF_000715545.1 Opisthorchis viverrini | reverse complement strand
ATATATATATATATATATATATATGTATTACTGGAACGCACTGCATCAAATCTACACCAGCGTCCATTATAAAATCAATGGCTTAAACAGGTAGACCAGGTGTTTTCTTCACTGGTTGCGGTCAACGTCAACAACCAGATTTGGAGGCAAATCAATTTTCTCCAACGCCAGATTTGATTCCAGCCGCAGCTGTGTATCACAATAGCAAAATCTAATTCAATGAAAAATGAAAATCACGCGGGTTTCAGCTCTATCCGACGTATTAGGAACAAGAGGGCATGAAGCTGTTCGGAAAGGACGTAAAACGGATTGATAATACCAGAAATCAATTTGCTGGTTACTTATCTGGCTGGTCTTCAAATCTCCATTTAGTGGCTTGTGTTTATAGTTGGCGAGTGGATTTCCGTGTTTTTCAATTCGAATCGTGCACAAGCGAAGGAAGGACAAGCACTGAACATCTGACGACGCCGGAAGAAACACAAGGTTATTTTTCGAAAGTACAGAGGCACCAATTCCAATAAACCTAAGAACACGGTCTTTTTCTGATCAGAACAGCATTCTGCACTGTATTTAAAACCATTGAAGGCGGAATTCAGTGCAAACGATACCAGATTTGGTATTCACTGCTAATTGCGCGAGTACACAGATGTTTCCATAATGAAGCAGATCTCGGAGTGAACTCACGGTGATGTTAAAAAAAACAGTGTTGACTTATGCAGGGCTAATGCACCAGTGTAAATGTAAACAAGTACAACGCACAATCATACATCAGAGGCGATATAACTGGAATTCAGTTGAAACCCCCTTTATATGAGTTTGCAACTTGGTATATTTAGACAATTGCTTACAGTTTGCTATTCGAATAGAACAGAGGACTGATGGAAACTGAGAGAATATGCCTTCGTGATGAATCCCCTAGGAGCGAAACCGGTGGGCGACCAGTGCCCTCTGTCTAGAAAATATACCGCGACATCTTGCATATCCTAGCCATTGGAACATGAGCTTGTCCTAAGGCAGCTCATTTAGCTCGAACATACGAGAGTCCGGCGGTTTAGCTGGGATTCATTTTAGTACCCTGTGGAAACCGAACTAGAGTACATATTTTGGGAGAATGGTCAGTTTAACTCACCGTGTGGGTATAGTCACGACCAAAACGACCAGTGTCAAAAGGTAATTTCGTCGTGTTGTGCATATTAGAGGATTTATCGCAACATAACGGTTGGGCGGTACGAGCAATTATATGGGAGTGGGGTCTCGTCGATATGCATGTCGCCTACCTTGCACTTGTAACAGCCCAACAAATGCACTGTGCATACAACTTTCATCGAAATCCTGAAAAAAGTTTTCATGCCACATAATCACGAGAACTCGTACACTACTAGAGCACTGTATTCTAAACTACAACTTTGAAATGCCTCAAAATCCGAACTCATCAGGAATGAACTTTTGCGCGCTTGATGGGACAGAACATGTGCTATTCTTTAACCTTGATTATTCGTTTCCTTGTCACTTCACTAGGGCTGTCCTTCAGGACCTTGAAAAGGTGTTGATTTGCACTGGATGGAACTCCCGGTTTTGTGGAAACTTAGGATCGTAGCCAAGCATAAGTACAGCTTTTCCGCTTCCGTTAAGCAAAGTTTTCGGAACAAAAGCTCAACATTATTGAACCATGTACTTTGTACTGACTGCGATATTCATTTTTTTTTCTTGGTAGAACTCGGTCACTTTTACTTAGTGGTTTTCCGAACGATGGATTATTGCCCCTACTGGCTTTACAGATCACTGAGTTGTTTAGTGAAACTTTCATTTACGTTTGCACAGCTGGGATTGAGGCTGCTACATATCTTCCGTTTTGTCGTACGGGGGCTCGAAACCTGACGGGATAACAAATATGCTGAGGACATAAATCTAACGGAATAGCAGTTGCGTGAATCATTTAAGGACTGACAGTGCGGCTGAGAAGACTATCCGGATAGAAATGAGACGTGCCCACTGGCTTATCAGCCAGAAATATAGATATATTATTATGCCTCAGGTATTTTGTGTTGCATATTCCATTGTGTTCTGTCAAACAAACCCACCCACTTGAGTCTGCTCTCAATCTCAGGGTACATTTTAACTTAAGTAGTTGGTAGGAAAAAGCTTTCACGTCAAAGCTGAAGCATTTTCTGGAAAAAGCCGCTGTGACCTCCCTTAGGACGAACCCTTATTAAACCTAGATATTTATACGTCTAATTAAAAGTGTTTCCAATTAAAATGAGGAAGATTCAAATTACTGTGCTTGGCAGGTTTTTCGACCTCCACCCCAGGGTATAGACATGAACTGGCTGTAGCAGCAAAGGACCCTTCGGAATGAGAAAGACTGATAGTGATGTGAATGCAAACTCCACAATTCATTCATATGTGCACAAGGAATAAGCTTTTGCTGGCGCTCTAACACCATCCCCTGATGGATGCGCCCTACCTGGTGGGTCAGTTGCTGGACACGAGTAAAACCGTTACCAATGAGTCGTTCGGAAAGTGGACACATTCGTCTCTTCAGACGTGGCAGTTCAGACGCTTCAACATGCACTAGAGGAATGTGGCAATGTAAGGTGTTCGGCGCCTCTAAAACCCTCGCAACCACGGATATGTATTGCTGTTCAGATCTAATTAGTTTGGAAGTCGAGGCCAGCGCTTATTGTTTTGATAAGGATTACTCAAAATGAGCGCGACAGGCGATTACTTTGCGAAGATTCCTTATTTCGCAACTCAAGTTTCTATAAAAATACAGAGAAGATAACGTCCCCTCTTACGTTTGGAAAACGGCTAATTTTCCCTGAATTCATAGCATCCAGTACTACAACTTTTTCGCTGATTTCGTCCAAACTATCCGATGGAGAAATTTATCAGGCGGCACCCTCCGCTATGGCTTTCAAAAGAAATTGTAGTTTTAATCGACAACTCATTTATTCCACGTTGGGTACAAAACTGATGGAGAACTGATCCTAACATTTTGAGTAACTGAAAATTTTGACAGTGAATCGCGAAAGTAAAACCATTGTGCATATCGATTTGGTTTCGAAGGGGTACTCACGTGGAACCAGATGCATCTCTTTTTATGATAAAAATAAGGTTGGCCTAAACTCCGGGACTGGGACCAACTGATGAACCCATAAATAGGCAAAGTCGGTCGGGGATTTCGAAGTTTCCAGCAACTTTATGAGTAGTGTATTACGTCTAAAACCACCTTGACTTGAAAAGTTCCACTGGGAAGCTTTTTGCTAGCTGCGGGCGATTAATCTCCTTCAAACTGTGATTGATTCAATGCTTTTCGAAACCTAGTGTCGCAGTAGAATTTCAACTAGGTCAGCTGTAATTTATCAGTAGACTAAAACCCTTTCACTAGAAGTAAGGGTCAACAAAATTTATCATGAAAGGCCATAATAATGTCGTTGCGCGTTTTAACTGCGTGCTTTTGAGAAAAATGCGAGAACGGTAAACCGGATGTAGGGACCACCCATCCAATTGATGTACTCTCATAACAAACTGCACTTTTCCGCCTACTTTAACATGGTCCAGCATGTGTACGTCTGAAATTGTGTATAAACTAACAAAGCATAATAAGTTCTAGTCAAATATCTACTCTATTAAATACTGAAGTGGGTACTGGGTTGCTTAATCAGACTCAGTTTCTCAAGGCTATATGAGTTGTGTTTGTTGCAATTACTATTGTGTCCAACTCACAAATGTCTGTTTTCATGAAACTGCACTCCGCATAACTACATGGGCATGATTCGCAGACGGTGGTGTGTCGAAATATTGTTAGCTCTGGTGAGTTTATTGGTTGTTAATCACGTAGGTGCCTGTTGCTCTGCTCGCCGTGCTTGCAAACGTTTCGTCACCAAACGAGGAGACATCATCACTGCACAGTTTGGTGGGTACCTTTTGTTTGCCTAGCACTTAAGGGCTACCTGATCTCTTAACGTGACTGGCTAATTGGGTGATAGCGTTTTTCGCGAATACATTGGTCCGTTCATGATGCACACACGTCCTCTAACTGTTTCCACTTAGAGATCCGTCAAGTGCTTTCATTACAAAGGAAAACAAGTGCATTTTGCTTGTAACAAGGGCCATCAAACCAGAAATATTGAAACAAAGAGAATAAAACAGCTTTTTGGGTGACAAACAGGCCTAACGGTCGAAAGGTGTAACTCCCCGCTACTACTTGCATACGATTTCTTCCTCGGTTCAGTTACCTAAGCTTGAACGCGATATTGGAAACGTAACAAAATGTCTGATGCGTTTCTAAGGATAAGTCTTTTGACATAAAGACTCGAGCTCATATAATTTGCGTTATCTTATTCAGCTATCAGCCATCGTACCAGTAAATACAGAATAGGCGTTAAAACAAAGAAACCAACCAAATTGGGGACAGCTTGATTCGGATGTGTGAACGGTCGATTTCAGGGGTGCAATGTGAATACGATTGGTAATTCTGCGAAGCTTGAGCAGAAAAGGTTAGTGACCTGAAAACAAGTGAAAGTAGAGGATGAAAAGCTAGGTTGGATAGGGACGAAGTGTCAACTGCAGAGAGTTTTATGGAATAAGAGATAGGTTAGGGACTCAAATTCTTGTCTCTTCAGGCATAAGCTAGGCTAAAAGGCATCTGTGTGTATATATTAGTGGTATATATTCATGTATAAACCATATATATCATATGGGTACAGAGGTTTGGATCTAGATTTTATATCGTCACAGTTCCCACTATTGGGTTGGAAGGCTGACAAGTCAGACTGAGTCTTACGCTCAAGTGCAAGTTGGGTATCAAAAATATGTGTTGAGGTGGAGTCTATGAAACCTCACAGACAGTTCAAAAAGCAAGCCAATAGGTGCTTGGTACCTGCAAGGTACCTGCTTTCGCACGAGAAGTGTATGTGGAAAAGGATTTTCAGGCAAGCAGAATAGATGAAAGCAAATGAAACAGATGAAAATTACACGACATTTTGAGGTGCACACACGTTCAACGTTTCGGTGGAGGAAGGCAACTATACACAAAACAAAGATGGGCAGCTCAACAGGCATATTTTCCCGTTTTTGATTCTCAGATGAGACGAAATGAGGTCAGAACTTATTTACCTAAAGTCGTTTGAATTTCTGGATAAATAAAGGTAAAAGTGGGATGGATTGCGCAATTCTGGTTGAAGAGTTACCAGTTTCATTGTTTTGAATAGATAAGCAGTCGCGTGTGATGCAATAAATCCTCATCCACTGCTTTTCTTATTCCGTTATCGAGGTTCCCCGATTGCTGTAGAATCGTCATTCACTGGAAATGACGTTTTTGAAAAAGTGCCCTTTTTAATGCGTTCTTAAACGCGTTCACGTCAAAAGTCACTCTAATCGGCATATTTTACTACACGAGACCTTCATTTCCAGGGGGATGAAATTCCAACGCCGAGGCTAACATTCGAACGCCTTTTTGTGGGCTGATCTCAATTTCTTCTCCCACACTCCTCAAATGCCTTAGGAATAGACGTAGTGAAATGAATTTGGTCGAGATTTCCTAATTAATGGCAAATTTTGAATTAGGGCCAGAGCACACAAAAACAAGTGAGAAGAAAATTCCTTGGGGTGGCCTTGAAGCTGTGAACTTCTTTTCACTGGGCGAGTTCTTTATCGATTGTAGGGTTCGCGGGTTCGCTTGAAGTTCAACAACTCTGTCTTTTTGTCCAAACTATATGTCTTTGAGTCCATATTTAAAGTTTCTAAGGCCTACTACTGTTTTATACCAATGGCACAGTTATATTTGCATGTACTTCGTTATGGTAGGCGTTAAACGACGAAGATAATAGCCCTGCGTGAATAAATTGGATACGGTTCGCGTGTGCGCAACGATGTCAAGGGATATGGGTTGAAAAGCAGGGCAGGGAACTAATGGCTCTTCGACAGGCATCCGCTCAGGAACTTTCCAGAAGACGTGCACTGTTTTCACAGAACTTTCCACATGGTCTTGGGTGTCCTGAGTTCAAACATTTTACCTTACCCCATGTGTTCTTGTAGTAAATTACCTTAATTAAACGGGATATTTAAAAAAATCTACTAGAGATTCTGAGAGCACCACGGTATGTTCCAAAGAGACATTTGCAAATGTCTTTAGACGCCGAAAGTGGGTCATCACACAGCCAGTTACAATTGCACCACTCTTCATCAGTATGGTTGACCAGTAACATGCTGCCACAGCTAGTCAGTTCCAACATATACCAGAACACCAATCTGACCACAAATGGCTTAATTTGTGATATTTTAGAGGCTGAATTTGCCAGATCGAATTACAAGCGAAATCCCAATGGAAAAATATGCCGCTAACGATCCGAACGAGAAAAGTGATCCCCATCTAAGAGAGACTGGATAGTCCACGATAGCATAATCCACTAGTCAACAAACTGCGTGTAATCACCTCGAGGATCGGCCATCGTCCAAGGTGGCCTTTTCCAGGAGGAATCTTAACTGAAGTGACACCACATACTGGAACACTCAGGCCGACGACATTCATCCTATTTATATTATTCTACCTTTGTTCGGACGGAAAGGATGCCAACGGTACGTGTAAACACATCCAAACCGACTCACTGCTTACGTTTCTATCAAACAAAACTTCAGATGGTGCGGATTGTATACATTAGACCAAATTTTGACGTCCTGTAGTGTTAACAAACAAATAGCCGAACTTCTCGTAGACCGCTGCTGGTGCCTGTCTATTCATCAACCAGGTTCCATACCTAGGTAATAGATCAACATGCGGGACGACTGACCTTCATTGGTTTAAGTTTACATTACGGTACTTGCAGTTACCCTATCATTCGACTAGACCCTTTCTGATAACCAAGAGCCGTCCAAAGTATGCATATAGCGGTTCACGGACCAAGAACGAACTCTTAGTGGCTAATCAATGAGGAGTCGATACTGTTTGCACCTGCCGAATTTGCTATGCCTCCCTAGGATGGTGATAATATTGAGCTTACTTCTATTCATAACACTGATTGGTAAGTTTCACAGAACGTTTGTTACAGCTGTTTGTGTTAGATTGTATAGACAGAGATGACTGATTAACCAACGACACTATAAGGATAATTTCCTGGTGAAACTACCACTAAGATATTTTCTCCCCATTGTAGTCCGGGTCACTCAGGATTTATACATAGTACCTGGTGCAAAACGGCACCCAGTGTGGCGTTTGACAGAACACCGAAAACGAGAGTAGTATTGCACAGGATGAGTTTCTGAGTCGATGAGTGCTGCTAGTCAGCTGTGAATGTCCAGTTGGTAGTTCTCATACTGCCATGTGTGAACCTCATTTCCTGACAGAGCAGAAGGTTGATAGATCAATAAATTGATCTATCATGTTCACCCTAACCTTGCCTTATTCGAGTATTACCTTTGTAATCACTGGAATTATTGTACATAAGCTAAACTCATCGAATCAAGGTTTATTGCTTGCCTACAGTAATCTAAAAGGAAGGTACTTCATACTGTACCAGTACAGTCAAGGCTTTGAAGCATTTTGATGCATTGTTCCTTTAAAATTTGATGCACGTGAACATGTTGAGGCATGTTTAAAACGATGAAAAGAGCAGGAGAGGCAAAGGAAATTAGCTCTTCGTTCGCTGGTCTTAGAATGTTTGTTCCTCCAAGCAATTGTATCAGGCCAACTGGATCATTCTCTGTATGAAGTTATCCTCCGGATAACTAGACTGCTTCATCCATTCAGGTGTGGATTCTGAAACAGACAAACAGTGAAAGCATGTATACGGGGTTCTTCGGTGTTACGGACCTGGCATTCCTCAAGGCTCACAATAAAACTCGAAGACTACCCGGCTTTATCCCAGAGGTTGACAGAATTCATAGACAAGAAAAACGGTTACAGTGGCTCGCTCATGGCCACGGACTTATCGCACAGTTTGCCAGGCCAGAACAACGTCGCGGAAGCCGCTACTTTTGTAGCAAATATGTGAGGAACATTTTCCAGCCCACTGTTTATTTTGTCTTCTACTATTAGCCAGTGGGCCACGTGTCCCGGTCTCTTCAGCGATTAGTGGTTAGCGCAATACTGAAGATTCCCAGAGAGGGTGAAATGACTGTACAGGGCTTCTTGGCCCTTCCCTATAATATACCTTCAATTGCAAAACAAAATCTTGCTTATTGCTTCGTTACTTGGCTGTCATCGTTGAAACTCACGCAACTTTCTGGGTTGTATTCTGGGCAATGGTTGAGATGTCAGATTTATCCAAAGAACAACGAGAATAGTTTATGTTTCTTAGGCTAGGGTATCTCACTATTGTATGGCATGCCTTATTCTCTGTCGGCCTCTTAGCTTTTCTTAAAAATTGGGCACACACGAGGTTGTTTTCACAAATCTTTTTGGATATGTACTACATATATTGAGTGTCTTAACACTCAACAATTAATTAGTGAGCTTTGATTTTGTAGCTATTATTAGTGCGTAGTGATAAGACCCGGCAATCGCCTAACGAACTCCATCCTTGCTGTGAATTCTGTTAATTCAGAGGCCTGTAGAAGATTCCGCCATCATTCTTTCCTGAAATAGCAGTATGTACCTCACAATCCTCTATAAGGATCTAGCTCACCAACGTCTAGTGGCTAGCTGAGCGCGATACATTTCGGTCACAAGAGACTGAGAAGCAGTAAGGTCAACCTGCACTCCAACAGAAGATAGAGAGACAGTCCTTCATTCACTCACTTCATTTCTACCGGTCTGGATGACCCACCACTCGAGTGATGACTTCTCAACTTGTGGAAATTTCCTCATTTTGAGGCGAATGCACAAGCTTTACAAGTAGCGAGAGGTTTAATTGGAAATTTCACCCACTATAAATTGCTACAGTGTGCTGAAACGCATCGCACAACTCTTATATATTTTTGGAAATTGTCAGTAGTGTGCACCTCAAGAGGTTTCAACTTCTGTTGGTTAGCAATGGTGTGATGCGAATCAGTAAAGATTGGGAGCCCTACAGTCACGATGTGGACCAGCGATTCCTAGCCAAAAATTATGGTGCCCAACTAGCAACCGGAAGTCCGCCATTTGTCTACGAGACTCAAAGGACGATGTCTTTCCAGTGAGGATAGAACAGCTGCACAGTCCGTTCTTCTACACGACTCATCAGAATCATTCTTTTCTCAATATTCAACACCACAAAGCTTTGGACAGAGGGAGAGGATTTGTCGTAGTTAACTCCTCAACGGTTGGATCGGCGGGGGAAATAATCACAAGGTTACTAAAAAAATCTTAGACATCCACGACCATCTTCGTCCTTCCCCGGGCTAATCAGTTGGATGCCCTCTCCGAGTTTTTGTGAACGTTTTGTTCTACCGGAACTCAAGTTGCACGAATTTTGCGAATTTTTCTCAGCAATTTGGTTTCAATGGATGGTTGTACTGAATAGAAGCTGAATCGTTTTGTGACATCATATCAACTGAAAAATGAGACAGCCTTTGTACAGAACATTCTTTCGAAAAAAGATAGATTCAAGTGACAAAGAAACTCTAAAAGGGCTGCAGCTGATCTAATCTCGGGACCAAATTTTCGATTAGAGGACTCGACTCCGAAGAGGTAATGGGTATTTGGCTATTAATGGACCTGCTCAGCTGCTCCGGTGGATGTGGAGGAATAATCAGACCCATTCTTTAACTTCGGACAACGTTTTTGTAAAGCATAATTAGTTCCCAAACTCATAGTTTGTTAATTCTCATCAGTTCACAATCATAGGGATACACACTTACCACATGGCATCACCTAATATAATGAAAAAATACTTCCCTTTGAATGTATTGTTCAGCCTACTGTGTGTGTAACATGCTTGCCCGCGGTATTCACAATGGAAACGTATTGTCTCCTATTTTTGAACCCGAGAAACAAAGATATGAATGTCCCGTATCAAGTGTACTCGTCTTTGCATGTAAAACTGCAGATCTTGCATCAGTTATTTTAAAAGGATAACTTACCTTGGAAAATCCACCTAACGTACCCGACGAACCGTGTGACCCACACTATAGTTCCCTAACTTTTTAATACCGTCTGTGTGGGTGATGCAGTTTGTCAGTAGACATAGACCAAAAAACGGAAGCTCTTTTGCCTTCCCAGCTAACGGCATCTAGTTCTCAGATGACATTAGAAAATACGTTAGGAGAAAAATGTTTCTTGCATAGGAAGAAATTAAATTATCACGGGCTGTTAGTGTACCAAATTAAGGCAAGATTCTTATACTGTTTCATCAGCATAGCATGCATGTTTTGGAGTAATTTAAACATGCGAATTTTTGCTCAGCCAGACAGCTGAAGGAATGCATTTGTGCAAGAACTAAATCAACGACAGTATAAATGAGAAAAGTGTATCGATAATGTGTTCATCCTGGACGCAGCGTATTGCTTCGATTAAAAAATTCTTCATGATATTCGGCCTAGTCATCCAACTATTACTTCCCCTAGACTTCGATGAATTACGACGACTATGTTTTCATACAATGACCCAGCCAGCTTCATGTTACCAATTCCAAAATAGAGGATGACAACCAGTTCACCAGTTGGAGCAGTATTTCATTGGTGGAAGCCAAATCGTTCAGGAAACTTGTTGACCATAGCTCAAACACCTCGAGGTTTACTGCCTTCTGCATCTAGACAGGCCTAATCGAGGATCTCCTAGCCATCTAAGAAGTATACTCAGAGTAACCCCCCGCAACCAACTGCTCACTGATGATGTCTCCTCGTATGGCGACGAAACGTTTGCAAGTCAATTGCCAAGCTGGGCGAACAGATCAAAAGGCACTTACCTGATCAACCACCAACAGACCCACCCGAACTGCCAATATTTCGGCACATTACCAAAACCAGTATCTGGTTGGGGCTTTAGAGGATTTGCTCTGGACATCCACCAGTTTGTTTCGTGTTACTAGTCGTTTAAGAAAATAAATCGCTTTTGGGTGTACAAGCAAATATAAGTTCACATCGTACGCACTCAAGTTCCCGGAGAATTATTACCATAAACAAACATACATACAACTCTAGCTTGTGATAAAACTGCTAAACTAGTCATAAGGATGATCTGCTGGTATGCTGCAAGTGAGCATTCTTTTGCACATGTGATGCCGGAGCCTTAAACAAAGAGGTCGCCAGAAGCGCAATGCCAGATCTAGATTTTATATCGTCGGACAACTTATACGTTTGTGCGCACCTATCTTTCTGCTGATAGTGAACCGAGATTAGGAAGTTTGTTTATCAGTACTTTTATCCAAACCTGTCCGTTACTTTTATTGGTATCGTACAATGAGATCAATGATATCTGAATTGACATCTGAGTTGGACAGTGATACATCAGATTCTCCTTCGTAACAGGAAACAATTGGTGATAGAAAATAGCGCGCATTTGTTGCTAAAACGGTTTGAATAGCTTCTGGACCAAAGTAAATTTCACTTAAAATTGCACCAAAGCTATTCGTATCATTCACTAGATGAAGCTAATATTTATTGGAGCAGTCATATCTTCGGAAGTTTGGGGGAGAGTTTGTGTAGACCTGTCTGATCGCCATTTGAAATTAGGCTTTTATCACAGTTCTTGAACTCGTATGAAACGAACCCAGAACCGATAATGATGTGACCCTAGAAGCCTAAAACTCAAGTTTGCACTCCTTGGGAAACTTCTACTTCGGATAAATCACACATCTGTTCACCGAAAGCAATGTAGTGAAGGACGGTGGATTCTATGCCCACCTCGGACTACCTAGTTAGCATGTATTTTAAGTTGAACGCATGATTCGCTTGTCAGAAAATGGCATTAGTTGATATATACGACAGAGAACTTCGTACTGCATTAACTTATCAGCTATCTTTATTTTCAGTTCAAACGACAGTTGCGACGAGTGAAACGCCGTGCGCACAACATTGCTCTGGTAAGCTCGGGTTTTTGGTCGTTTGTTTGCGAACCATCAGTAAGGAGAGTTTATAGACTTAAGCCTTAAGACTTAAGGCCTTAAGCTCTTCGTAAGCATGTGTTGTGAGAAAACCAACGAAAGGTGATCTTGCACAATTCTATCACAAAAATCCAACTTCAGTTAAAAGGTAGCTGTGCTTCGTATGTTCTTTAATGCGCGGTCTTTTGTATGATACGCACTGAAACAAGAGCAAAAGCACAATTAAGAATAGTGACTTTACGAATCCCTCTCCTGCAAAAGTTGGGATTTTAATTCCCTCAGGTGTGAAACGTGATAAAAAACCAAAGCTCTTTGCCATCGTTTGATTCAACCGCTTACGAAGGTCGTTTACAATCCTGTTCCGTTTAATTCAAGGGAGCGAAATTCTATAAAAACTTTTAAAACTACTAACCAGATTTGTTCTGAGGGGAAAAGACCAGTCTAGCGGTTAACGTTGTCTGACTTTTTTTCAGATTTTTTAGTACTGTTTTAATTCCATTATATTAGGCAGGGCCGGGCAGTAGACGGAAACTGTTGGTAAGCAAGACAGTGATTATCTTTTGCTGTGAGTGGTAGATCATTTTACGTCTGCGTTGGTTTCACATGGAAAGCATTATTTTCAAGACATTCCATACAAGTCTTCGTGACACAGCAATTCTGGGTAACTGCATGAAGCACAAATCTATATCCATATATATGAAAGGGAGTAAAACTTGTTTGTTACAATGGTTTAGCCCGTTACAGAAAACTTCGGGTTAATCTCTGTTAACTCACCACTTTTTACATGGAATTCGCAAAAGATGGCTATTTCTAAACGGAGAACTTTTAGATCCAACAGTAGATTTTTAGGGTCAAGTGACAAAGGCTTATTCTGACTTTATCCTTCCATTTTGGAGCACACTGCTAGTAAGGTTACTGAAAAATTTTCAATAACTCAAGATTGGTTTCATCCTTGTTCGCTTTCATCAAGTAGGCGCAGTGCAAGAGTAGCCGTCAACCTCTTGTTCCAATTTAACACTAAATTCTGTAATACTGGCAGAGTACACTGATTTGAAAATTCAGCACTTTGCAGCAGCCGAATCAACTAAATTCCAGCTAGATCTCAAATTTATCATATTCTTCAAATAGATGTCTGGACAGGAGTTGTTTCGGGTTTCCGCCGGTACGATATTCGGGATAGCGTAGCATGTTTTTGACAGAACACTGAACCCACCAATTGAGTACAATGTGATATTCAAACAAAGCGTAGATTGCTGGGAAACCATGAACTGCACCTACCTGAAGTGTCCCAAGAAGGAAAACACCAGTCTGAGCACACTTATGAGAGCGTGCTCGAAGATTGTACCAGCTAAAACACGAGGCAGCATTTTGTAGAATATCAAGAATGAGAGATTCATTTGAGATTCTGCTGAGCTTCCGGTAAATTCCAGCTGATCGTGCAAATGAGTGCATTAGTAATCACCTGGTTGCGCCTATCGTTTGGGATTCTGAGCTGGTTTTACCATATACTTGGGAATGGTAACTTTCCCCATAGTAGTTTTTCTCTTCAATTTAGATTACCACGTTAAAATCATGGTTTAGTCTTAGGGTATGTTACAACTAATAAAAGAGACCCCGTTCAGTGTGAAACTTTCAAGTAGAACCGTTCAGTAGTTAATCGGAAGGCTATCAGTATCACTGTCTTACTCTAGCATTTTATCACGTTCATGGAAAATAGTTCTCCGCATATGGTGGAGTGACTGTTGTATTACCGAAATTTACTGCTCTTCTCTTCGATTATGGTAATGAACTAACCAGCGAATGGCCCGTATTGTAAATATGGCATCCACGGAATACCTAAATGAGACGTGGATTTCTACAAAACCGTGAGGAGTCGGGTTTAGTTTGGATGAAGTAAAAAATTCCCCCGGAACCCAGCTGAATCTCTCGTTTATGATGTTCTCAGGCAACTGAATGTGCTGCACCAGGCCACCTCATGTTTCAGTCGCTACGATATTTGAGAGCCAATCTATGTTCAAAAGCCAAGATACGATGCACAGCTGTTTTATCCTTATTGGGAAATATCCATGACCGGTTTGCCCTTTTTGGGGCTCATCAGGTGGTAGGCGCACTCCCCGGGTTCCCTTCTACCTTATGTCTGTACTTGCAACCAAATTGCACGAAATTAGCGAATATACACTCATTTGCAAACTAATTTGGTTTTTTCGAGAGACTCATCTGGAACCCAGCTGATTCTCTCGTTTGTGCTGTTCTCAGGCAACTGAATGTGCTGCACCAGGCCACCTCATGTTTCAGTCGCTACGATATTTGAGAGCCAATCTATGTTCAAAAGCCAAGATACGATGCACAGCTGTTTTATCCTTATTGGGAAATATCAGCAGTGCGTACCTCACGAAATCCCAGGAAGTTTCGAACCGGCGACCTCCTAGCTACTAGTATAAACAGTTAACCGTTTGGTCACAAACGAGTGATCAGCAGTACGAATGAGGAAAACTTTCACAGGATATAGCGCCACCTATCCTTCAGTCAGAGAAGCCATGTCGCCTAGTCACGTGTTGATCGCCTCTTTCACTCAAAACTTTTCAGACAGAAGTTTCATACTGCGCTACTTACAGACTTGCTGATTGCACTAAAATTCTTGAGACTGAGGCATGTGACGAATTTTGATTGTTGCAACTAGAATCTATTTATGAAACTTTACGGAAAGGATATTTTAGTCTCGATTACAATCCGTCCTTTGTGGTTAACTTGCCTAAAAGCCAAATTTGTACCTAAGCGTATTACCTACAAGAGGAAAATTGTTTGGCAGCCCGAAAGTGCCCAAGATTCCTCTTTAGATCGTACTTTGCACAAAAATGTATCTATACTTACTTTAGAGAAACGAGTTTACGACACACAAGAACACTGTGTGTGCATTCAGAGAAATTTAAATACATTTGTACGCAGTTCCCAAACGAGTGAGTTTTTCACATAATCTCGGATATGGAAACGAAAGAAATGTAGATCTCAACAGATGCCTATTTCTGGAAAAAGAGGATAACGTGCCTTCGCAGACAGGAAAGTCTGAATGCAATTCATTGCTGAGACCGAAAACGTTGGAGAGAAAAACTCATTTGCATACATTTACACCAACAACGGACAAGAAATGTGACAGGACATTTTGAGTACCTGAGGATTAACGAGTGCAAATTGGGAGGAAACTGACCTTGTTCACGCCAAAATGTTCCACTTTTGATGGAGCACATTGGGAAAGTAGGTCCAGAATAATTTTCGCAATGCAGCTTTCTAGTGCCATCGAGTGGCCTTTATAACTAAAAAACGAGAAGGTACTGGTGCTGAAGTCGGTTTACAGAATTTTTCTCGTGTTGTTCTCTAGAAAGATGAAAAGCCTCAGAAAAGTCAGTGGACAAAACGCGCACACTTATCTCCTCCAAAAGTTCAGTTTATGGAGGAAGCGGGGTAAATAGGAAACCATTGCCGGTAGTAATCTGGGTTAGATTCCTGTGGTCAATTTCTTTCAAGAAGCGACTAATTCCAGTAAGCATCATGCATTAAGAACAAATAAACGAATTCCATTCAGCACTAAGTGCCAATAAGATGTGAAGATTACTTCAAATGGGACTCCGGTATTTTTTTAGACAACAAGCTGAATAGTAGTGAATGGTTGGAATGTTTTGTTGGATCGGAGGCGGCCCCCGGAGGGTATGTGTCTGGATCTGCTTGGTTCTATTGGTCAGCGTCGAAATAACGAGAACAAATACAAGCAAAATTATCCATGCCCGTGACTCCAAAGCGACATCTCCAAACCAAGCCAATGACATGCTATTTATCAACCCCCCGTAAGGACTGATGACTATCCAGACAAAAAAGACTGATAAAGCACCAGCAGTCATACGATCGTTTTAAAAACTTAACAGCTGAGAGATTTCACATTCAACATGATCTTTAAACTTATCAGATAATCTTCCAACCACATTATATCGCTCTGTTCTACTAGGCGTTCCGAGTCGGTGACGGGTCGATGCTTTCAAGCGTTCGTTTTGCGATGAGGGTCATTCTGTCGTATTGTCATTTTTCAGGCTTATGAGAACTCTCAACTGTTCAAGAAGGCCGGATAATAATTTTAAAATATTTGTTGCAGCTTTGTCATGCTTGTGGATGGAAATTATGGAAGCTCTTACGATGACCTGACAGGAATCTCAGTGTCCCTGCATATATACACGTAAATCGGTGTCAGCTGTGGGCGTGAAACGTCTCAGATTTCATGCCAGGGTTTGAAAATCTCTTGATCATCCTAACTCCAGATTGAGAGAAAATGAAATGAATAAATCATTACCAGTTTTGCGTGTGAATTTGTACGCCCTCCAGGAAGCTATCATGAAAAGTTTTGATGCTTTTCCGCCTTATGAAGGGAAAATCTCCTTCAGTAAATAGGCAAGTCACCGGGCAAGGTTGATACATGCAATACTCTATTTAGTTGACGATCAATGAGAGGCTGTCGTTTACTAGGTGAGTAAGTTTCAGTGACAAAGGATTGAGCAACTGACAACCAATGAACTTCAAGTGTGTCCGTTCCAGGGGAGGCGTTCCTACAAATTACAGTTGCTAACAAAAGATATTTTCAGATTTGCAGTATTGGAAAGAATAAGTTTTCTGGAGGGTGCCTAGTGGCAGATCATCGGAAGTGGGCTCCCCGATATTTTATCTAGTTTGCAAGGTGAATGCAGTAACCCACCAGAGTTTTTATCTATTTCATGAGGGAATTGCTGTTTTTTTTGGCCTAATCTGTGTTGATTGAAAATGAGGGAGGTTGTGCACGACATCGAGTTGTTGAACAGAACGGCGTAGGGGCTATTGCAACACGAATGTAGTGTCTTAATGGAAGTGTACTGTATTTGGTGGGATCGAAGTTTCCTACCTAGCACTGTTCTGAATTAAACATCAAACCTATCTTGGTTTTAAGGTTGAAATGTTTTTTACAGAGTCTTCATCCTCGTAACCTGTAGTAATCCGTAAACAAAAGGACAGCGCATATACCAACAACTGACCTACGCCTGATGGTTCTTTAAGACGAGAAGTGCTGTTACTCAACAGTGGGGAAATCTCTTGGAGGAAATATTTGTTAGCAGAGTTTTACTTTTATGTCACGATGTTCACAGCGTGGATGTTTCATTTCTGTCCAAGATTTTGGCACCTTATTGAAAATTGAATAATGTGGAACAAAATCAATGGAAAGTTAAGAATTTGCAAAAATATTTTGTCCCCATGGTGTACGAGCTAGGGTTAAAACAGTCTATTTTTCATCCTCTGTTTCCTCAGGAAAAGCGAGTTTTGTGAATCTGTCCGCTGAACACGTTTACACCTACGGTTTCACAATCAAGCACTATGTTCATCCAAGTCTGTCGGACAAACAAATTGAAAATACGCAGAGCGGGCTGGTTCATTTGACTACAATATCCCCTTGTCTCGCAGAAATTAAGGTAAACTGGAAAAATATTGTTTTTTTCTTGGCAGATAGAATGCCACTTTGTTTAACCATGAGATAGCGTTTCACGCGCTTCGAGTGTGCTTTTATACGAAACTGTTTTTTTTCAACGAAAGCAATTTCGACTTTCATCAAGTGTGATTGAGGTAGACAAGTAATTTCTGCAGTAAACAAATGAAGCTTTCATGGAATGAACCGTTGTTTGCTAACACTTGAAACGGTTTGCCTCAGTAATGTGTCTAAAGGGTTTCTGCTGAACTGTTTCTCCTGGAAGTTCGAATTAAACACTGGTCTGTCTGTGGAACGAAGCCGAACCACTTCTTTAGAACCGTTTCACATGCAGGACAGAGATGTGTGAGATTGAGTAACCGAAGGAAGACGAAAGTTTTCAAAAATTAAACGTTTTTGAAATGAGACTGGTGGTGTACGCCCAACACTTGCTCTGTGCCTCTAAAAGGATTAGTGAAATGGTTTCGCCAAATAAACCAAGGAAATTTCTGTGGTACTGCTGAAAACGAGACAAAAGGGACAAACATTACTTCATCCACATATGAAGGTCATGTGAAAACATATGTAAGCCAATAAAAACTAGGAAAAATCGAATTGTCCTTCGTCAGACTTTTAACAAAAAGATCCAACCCAATAGTATACTTGAGAGCCACGAGAACATCAGAAATGAATATCTGCCCACATGGGAGAAGGTGAATACACGCAATTTTTTAAAGCTGAGATTGATTGGCTTTAAATATTGTCAAAACTCCTCAGCTTACCTGATTGGAGGTCTAGAGTTTATAGATTTATAGCCCCATATCCAGAAAATTCCCTCATTATCTAAAGTCGAATCCACAGACAGTTGGCTCAAACAAAAACGTTTACGGTGTGTTGTCAGGATGTGTTCAATGTCTGTTCAGCAAGCCGCCCCGATGTGTGATCAATGCGGCTGTCAATACAGGAGCAAATAAATCAGTGAGTGGAAGTGGATCTATTTCAAAAAGGAAATCTCTTATACACTGATCAAAGCCGAGCATGTTTCGAACGGTTCTGTTTGTCATAGTTCAACGATAGTAAATGCACGAGCCCGTCGAACACGTGTATGCATCCGGAGGTGACCTAATAGAGAACGCGGGCATCTGAGCCACCGTCCATGTACGTATCGTAGATGTCTCAGTGACGGTCGGCTGCCATCTTGTCGAATCAGCAATATGAAGTCTGAGATTACGGAAGACCAAGAAAGGTCCACAATGAGAATTAATCGATTAGCACAAGAACGCCTGTTGCGGGCTTGGTGATCGTGCAGCTCAAATGTAGGTGACGCACAAACTGATGGATACTCTAACTCATGCACAGTGTTTATACTCCATTCACGGTAGATATGACCATGCAAATGGATCGCACGTCCCTACACTAATTCGAACAGGTAGCTGGTTGTCCACATTTCTGTTTGACAAGGCTAAATCTGGTGCCATCATTCCAGACGACTTGTACATTCGTATTATGTTTACAAAAATCGTCCATGATAATCCTCTGTTGGTCTTTCAATCCTGAAACTTGACACCGTACTTCGTAGCTAAGATCTTCCGATAGCTTCACAAAATAACAACAAGCAGGTGTTGTAGACGGAAAAACTGCAGCCATTTATCAATCCGTTCAACTACGAGCTCACCACTTGTTCCCCTGCTGAATGACGTTTTTATGAGCGACAAATCGGACGATGGTACTAAACACCTAGTTTCGTCACCTCTGCTTAGATGTCAGTTTCATCCTCGTAACAAGTTTTCCCAAAATTTTCCGTCATCTTGCGTACTTTCAACCAAGTCAATCCGACCATTCTGCACACTACTGAAGTTGAATCATTTTCACTTATTGAATATCGATCTTTTGAATTATCAGCAGCTTAGTTACAGAAGTCTGTTTACAAAATCCCAAGTGAAGTGGGCTGTGCACAAAATTCTATGGTCTCGTGTTATTCATACAAAGGAGAATTCAGACAATCAACTTAGCGAACCGAGCTGGACGGATTCGCCCTGATGACGCAGAATAAGCTGGCTTGAACTACAGGCTGATGAACTAAGTGCCATTGGTTGCCTAAACTGATTCGTAACCAAGGGTTCCAGGACCTCTTAAACAAACATTAGAGATCGTTACAAAGAAGGCAACCTTACAAGAGCCAGAGAGAAAAATTTCCCGGCAGTAACACGAAGGTCTTGGTTCAGACGAAACCACTACCAAGTGTTAACTTTAAGGACAAGGTAAGGATCCAACCCCACAGTGAATTTGTAAATCAGAATGGTGTATGGCAGAACAACTTGGCAAGAGGACGTGCGAGCACTTGTCATGTCGAAATACTAGTAGACCTACAACCTCGGTAAAAATTTCGATCACGTCACATGTCGTTGGGAAAGTCACATGATGAAAAATGATCAAGTGGTTCGCAGAGTGCCCCGTAGGTTGGCGATATCGACCCGAGGAATGTAGCCTGACAACAGCTAAGGCACTCAAAATACTTCTGCGTGACCCAGCATTATACTGTGGTTGGTACGAACTTTAAATTCATCTTGGTCATGTAGCGTACGCTAAGTTACCCAATCACCCCACAGAACTTCAAACCAGCATCTGCTTTATTAGAGGAGATTTTGTTTGTCTATCATTTCAGCTGTGCCATGTTAGTCCTCCTTTATTTCAGCCAGTCAACCAATATCAGTCCCTCACTTTGGCTGCTAGATACGTTTTGGCCTGATGATGAGCTGCCTCAAAAGATAGATGTTCGTTGTTTTATGTTCTCGGTGACACTATGGGATCACAACCATGTGTCTGCTTTGCCAAACATAAAAACCACTGCTATAATTTCGCTAGCAATCTTGATCGAAAGTTCTTCCCGCAAGCGGAGTCAGTCTACAACAGAAGCCGTGAAGCTGTTTCAAACTTATTGGCAGCCAACAGCAGTGCGCATCTAAGCAGTTTCCAGGAGCGTTACTAGCAGAGTTAAGTCACGCAGATAATTTGGATAAAGCCGTGGTCTAACTGGATAGATGCCGTGTGAGGCACTTGTACGCGCAAGTTACTTCAGCGATTTTACGATTCCGTACTTTCTTTTGCGATCATGCTTTCACTGCATTGGGCCTTTGCTCTTGGTGGGTCACATTCGTATTGCATTTCCTTGACCGTGCTGGGATTCGAACCCCAGGTACTTGACCTGCTCATTACCATCATCCCATCTCATTACTCATCCAATCGTCCTATAATCCATGAATTTTCAGCTCTGAAGTGGAAAACTTGTTCATACTTGGGGCGTGTGAATAGACAAGCCCAGCTTGTTGAACGTTGAACTGCCCTGCCTTTTGACCGTCCCGCATGTTGAAAATTTTCAGTGAAATAGTATCATGGACACCCGGAAGCTGTATGACAATTCCTTACGAGTCGTAAGCTAGATATCCAAGGTTCACGACCAAACAAGTATACTGCTAGTGAGCTGTAATAAGAGCAGGACTGTATTTCGGTTCTTTTACTTTTTGGCGGGGATTAACCGGAAAAATACGTCACAGCAAGGGAAGAACTCCTGCAAACATGGATAGCGTTAAATCAAATGCTGTAATTGCTGCAACTGAATCTTGTCTTCACTGGTATTATTGGCAACGACTTTTTTCAGAATGGCTTACCTGTGCGTTGAGTTTTGTGTTTATTCTGATGTGATTTCTTCCAACGGTCTCTCTCCATTATCGAGGCATGTATTTAGATAACTGCGCCGACATTCATGGCATATTACCTACAAATCGGAATCGTTTAAAAAGTAAAGGTGATAATTTACCGTGTTATTCTTCCAATCTTTAGTGGCGACGTCACTTGGAGAACTGATGAAGAATGGCGAGAGCTTGCACATTAAAGTTTTAATTCTCTTCCGCTGTAGTCACGGAAAAACTGGAAGTTCGACAAGTGACGTCAGTGAAGTGTAGGTCAGTGGACTGTAAATAGTCGAAATGAAATTGCGATGAACTGATTTTGACTAATTGAATTTCATGAATTGGACTGGAACTGTTTTTCTTATAGGAAATCATGCTAGCTGTAATTTGCACCACTCAAAAATTTGTTATTTATGCACCAATAGACGAATCCTAAGAACTTTGTTTAAATGAGATGTTAATCCCGGTGGAAGTTATAAATAGCATGTTATTTTCCGTAACAATTTTATAAACTAACCTTATTTTAACTGAGAAAAGGAGTATGAGCATGCTAGACAGATTACCACAGCAAAGGTGGGAGGGTACGTCCCTGAAACTGGTCGGACTTTAGGGAAACTTTACTGATTTGGTTCTCCCATTCATGGTTTAATTACGTTCTCTAAAATACTCACCTCTCCAAATGAGTTTTCTGACAGATTTTTTTGGATGTTATTCATGTCATTCGGGTAAAGATTAAATTATTGTCCAAAAGCCTACAGCAACGAAGTGGTTCAGAACGTCCAAAAAGCTTAACAAGAAGTTGTTAGCCACATCTTCAAACAAATTCATTCACTGTATACAAAAATCAAAATAGTTGGAGGTTGAGGGATAGAGGATACGACTGAAAATGTACTGGGCATAATTTGAAAGACGGACTGACCTCAGACAAAATTTCATTCAAGTTGATTTGAACCAGTTTTCCTCAGCTTATCCTCGTACTTGCACACCACAAATGTAGTTTTTTTGTTGAAATGGTTTCCTATGATATCAATGAAGTCTTTTTTCTTCTCCTGGTTTTGAATCTGCATTAATAAATCATTGGTTTACTGACCATGCAGCTCACGGATGTGCGTGAACAATCACAAGTCAGTTATGAAGGCGAAGACGTCCAGTATGCTTCACCATTGAATTACGCCAGCGACAAAGTCGTGCAGTTTTGCTACGATAATGGACGGATACAAAAGGTTTGGATGGATGATGCGGACAGCACGCAGCTTTCGAATTTGAAACGTGCCATCTTGTCACATTTGCAACTATCGATTGATAGCCTGGAGCTCCCCACCTACACCACCGAGGTGAGTTTCTGTAAATGGTTTAAAATACGATGATCATCCACTTGCATAGTGATTATTTGTTCCAAGGGGAAATTTGCCAACAACATCACTTGGAGTCAACATCCTTGGTATGGATCAAGTATCAGGCTTAATTTTTGTGGTGGCCAGCGGTTGAGGTGAGGCAGTGGACGCTCACGACTCCTTATCGTTCGAAACAAGTTTTTTCATGGAATGTTAAATTGTGATTATTCTTAGAAAACAGAGGAAGATTTGTGGAATCTTGAGGTGCGAAATCCAAGTACACATATGATAAAATGAAAGATTCTTATGGGAGACGGACATGCTACGCAGCACTCAACTTTTCATTTCAAGATCCATCAGTTGCTCGTGTAATTTTAGCAGTTTACTTCGAGATACTGTACATCTGAACGGTGTCAGTGTCTCTCTCTCATACCGGCTCAGAGGTCCACTTATTGTGCTGATGAGTGCTGGTCACCATTAGGCACAGGTGTGATGAATCCATCGGGAAATAGGTCTGCAGAGAGCGAAGGTCACTGGAAGCTTAGTCCGTAGAGCATCCACTCAGAAAGTAACTTTACCAATCAATTCAAGCAATTTCCGGTTAGAAACCATGTCCTGTGGGAATATCGGTTTTAGTTGCTGCATTTTCGATCACCGGAAAACGGGACAGTGTTGAATATACATGTCAAGTCTTGTTGGCGGTGGCACTTTTGGTTATTTCGAAGACTACGTGACTGAGCAACTCCTGCCAACGCCATAAACTGCTGGTGAGTTTGGTCCAAAAGCACCCATCGAGAGGCGCCATAGTTGCCAACCCGACTAAGTTTACTTGTTGGTGTTTCCATGCCTAATTACCAGGTCATAAAATGTCAACATATTTTCACTACTACTCAACACAAGGTTAAGAAAATGAACCATGGGAGGCAGACGGCCTTCTGGCATGCATACCCATGCCTTAACCAGCATAGTCTATGAAGAATGAGAAATTCATCTGACGCAGGAGAATTCTTTCTTCCGAAAACCATTTGACGTACCGCAGCATGGCTAATCCGATGGCTTCGCCAGGCGAGACCAATGTCTTTGGGACACCGATTATCAAACTTCAACATTTTTTTCATGCCTTTGCGCGTGGAAGTTACGTTTCTGATCCATAAAACAGTGTAAATCGCATTCCCGAATTGTAGATTCCGCCCTTAGCTGACAAAGCGACATTTAGCAGGTGCCATAGGTGTCGGATTTTGGCAAAGGACAGTCCACTGTACAAAAGCGCACTACTATGTAATTATCACAGTGCAATATTCATTTAGTTGCAACAGAGTAAATTATGTGAAACAGCAAGGACACAACATGGAAAACACCATTAGCAATAGTCTCGCCAGTCTTTTAGTGGATATGAACGCGACCGCCCTACTTTACTTCCGGAAATTATCAATGAGGAAAACGGATGGCCATCACAAAGCTTGGATCACTCGTTTGTTGGAAGTTCACATTAGATTTGCCCTAAATTATTGTTGGTAAAGGTACACCAAGGGTGCCTGAGAGGGTGTTCGAACTTCCTCAAATTTCGCAATAGAAAATGCTGTCTCAGAGATTCCCAGCTGAATTTCACCACATGATGTGTTAGTAACAACGGATAACTGCATGAATAACGAATAAACTAGGTTTGTAAAAGTTCCAGCCCTTGGGTCTCGATCATCACGGGGCAATGTACTGTAATAGCAGTAGTTCACGGCCTTTCATTGGTCAATCAGCTGACTGCTGATCTGTCTGTCGATCTGCAAAATTAGTTTGTTTAGGTTTCGCCACAATTCTGACGCCATTCTGCTAAACCGTGCGAAAAGACCAACGACCACTTGATCAACCATAATGGCAAAAAGCGAATAACTGCATACATCCCGATGACAGCACATTTGTGAGATTGAGTGACTGAGCTCCATCAGCCTGCCTCATCCATCAAACCCTGATGATTATGGTGGTTGTGTTTGCCAGTAACTATTGCTCGACTTTGTCTACACGGTTCCTCTCCGACATACTCGTGTATTATGATCATTTAAGTCTAAGGGAAGTTAATCCTTTTGATGTCTGTTTTTGCTGGGTCAGAAATACATATTGGACAAACTCAACTGGTGTAACGGTGATACTACTGATGGGGGGGCATGCGAATACGTTTTCTCGTAAACCCGCTTTGCGTCTCTTAAAAAGTGAGATCTGGTACCGAATTTGTGGAGTCGCTTTGTGTTCTCGTAAACCGCTTTGCGTCTCTTAAAAAGTGAGATCTGGTACCGAATTTGTGGAGTCGCTTTGTGGTATTTGCTTGGATTTGAACAACAGTCAATGAATAAATAGAAAAGTTCGGGAAGACGCGTTAAATGAGAGGATGGATACTCAGTTTTTGTAAACAAGATGCATATGAGAGTTTTGTTTCCTTGTCCAATAGTCTGTAACTATTCAGTCTGCATTTTCTAATAAATAACTCCACAGGGAAAGCCTTCTTCCTTTCACTGGTAGCTGTCAAGCTAAAAAGCAGTAATAAAGTTTCAAAGTGTTCGTCAGGAATGACATGCTTTGAGATTCAAGCTTTGGGATTCAGACGTTATTTTTTTGCCTCGTGAGTGTCATCATTCGTAGGTGTTTTTTAATACAAATTTGGGTCTCGTAAATATGTAAGCCTAATGGCCCCCGCAGAGGCTAAAACTCTAGATCGAGTTGACCTTAACAGCCTTGATAGAACTTCATTACCAACTTTATAAACTATGGTAATATCCTCACAGATGGGCTAGAATCGGGCTGTCACAAGCACGTTATTGCCCTTGGAAAAACCCTAGTAGGTTTAGATTTGTTTGGATAAATGCCAAGTTGTTTGACCTTTCTCCATAGAGGATAATGTTGGTAGCTCAGGTAGCGTAGACGTTTGTTTTTTCCCTGAGATGGGTGGTTTGATTGCAAACATGTCATCACTAATCGAGGTCACATCATCAGTGCGTTGTTAGGGAGCCCTGTGGGGCGTTGCAATGAGTCGGTGGTTGTACGTGCAGTAGTGTTGTGTTTGTGTCAATATCCGTTCGGCCAGGCAGTTACGTTAGATGCTCTGGTACCCCACGTCCTGATTGATCGATAACCACGTGGCCTTTGATCTTGGCCTTACCTACTTTCGTACTTTGGTCGATGCTGTAGTGACCTCTGTCCTTGTCCCCTCTAGGTTCTGGCTTGTGACTTCTGTTGATCCGATTTCAAGTGGTTGCTTGTTTCCTGGTTTGTGAATCCCATATTCGGTTGTTCCTGAGTGTTCCGGTTGAGATGTTATTCCTTTGCAAGTAGTGGTGCGTAAATTGGATCTGGTTCAATGCGTCGGTTGATCGAACCCGCCGTGGAGTACCATGCTTCCAGAACTTCCTTTCTGTGTCTCCGTGTGCCAAAAATTTTGCCTTTTCCAGACTGAATTGTCTTCGTGTATGAATATTATGAGGAAGGCACCATGTCTCCTGAGCGTGTAATTTCCTCCCATTTAATACAAAATAGTTCTTATTGCAGTCGCCGCAGTTGGTTTGGTACAACACATTGTTTGTCCTGGTTGTGTCATGTTTGTCCTCCGATCTTCAGACCATTTTCCTTAAATTGGCATTTTGTTTATGGGTTACGAGGATCTCTTTCTGAGCTAACAATCTGGCCGGGAGTACTGGTATATTCTTGACGTAAGAAAGAACTACCCGTCTAGCGGCTTGTTCTTGCTGTTGTTGTTGTTGTTGAGATGTCTTCTTTTTCAAGCTCCTCTTGACGAAATTTCTTGGATATCCATTATTTTGGAACATTCTGAATAAGTAGTTATCTTCTTTCTCCCGCAATTCCGCGGTGCTGCAGTGTGTCTTCGCTCTTTTGATCGGGGTTTGGACGTTGCTCACCTTGCAGTTTACTAGATGATAACCTTTGTATTTCAGTATTTGATCCGTATATGCTACTCTCCGGTACGTAACGTGCGAGGTGCGCGAAATAGCTGAATTCAATCTCCCCTGTTATGAAAACTGTTCTTTCTCTGCTCAAATCTGTCAATTGCCTTTCTGATACTGCTTTTTTCTTTCTCCTCCATCTGTAACTGGGACTTAGTGTTTTAACATCGGGTTGATTCCGGCTTGTCTTTATGGTTCTTTCTGTTCATCAGTGTCTCCACGCTCTCCTTTATCTGGTCTTGAGACGACGATTACCGTGTTCTTTCTAAACTGCTCATAAGTCAGTCTGTGAGGATTGCTAGCAGAACGTCTAGTTACTTGCTTGCACCGTCTGCACTGAGATCATATACCGACCGGATCGGATTCGAATCTGTCCGCAGCCCCATCGGAAACGGCCGCCAATCATTGTCTGCGAAAACAGATGCTCCAACTCGGTTTGGATCTAATAGGTTCTCACCAAACTTCAAGCCGAGAAAAAAGTAATTCTAGGAGGGTCAAGTCTAAAGCCAAATTTAGACCACTAAGCACATATGACCGGCGACCTTTACGAATATGCCTTCATTCATGAACCCGAATTACAGACCCACATAATGCTTTTTTTCGGTTGCTGGCGTAATAACAGAGGGGGCTGTGACAAAATGGCTTCCGTCTGATCACGACTGTTAAGTAAATTAGATGTGATTGCAATGTTTCAGGACCGTCCAGTACTGCCAACTGTAGCAGACACGCGATGAAGACGCGAGACCCTAGCGTACATAACGTGTCTATATAGGTCTTCTCAAGCATGTCATCCAGTCCCACGGCCGAGGCCATGCAATTTGCCGGACGCCTCTGTGCGACTACGGTAGAAGGCGCAGAACTAGTGGAGATGTAGGGAGTGGTTCTACATCAGTCGAACTGACAAGTGGTTGTGTGCACTTATCAGCAAAGAGGAAGCATCAAAAAGTGGGTTGGGTCTGAAGCATGTAACCCAAAGCCGGCCAGAAGTCAAAGTGATTCTTGGCACCTCCTAAATAGACTGTCGTTACAATAGAGAACCCAAAAAGATTTGCAAATAACGTCAAATAGGAATTATCGAATGGAGCAGTCTTAACCGGAGGCAAAATGATCCAAATCTGACTAAAGTGGTCGTGGATCCTTCAATCCGTGAAAGTCAGGCACACCGGCTAAACGATGAGACCTTTCAACCGAAGGTCAGTGCTTGTCTAGCGCGGCTGTCTAAGGAGATTTTACCGATTAGTTTTCCGTCTGCCTTAAGACATGTCCAAAGCAGTAACCGCCTTTGGAATGACGAAGTTACTTTCGTGAAACACGTTTTGCCTAGCTATGAATACATTTTAAGCAACCTTTCAGATACAATGGCTTGTCATTTGGTCCTAAAGTTTTTCCCCTGTGAAAGGGATTTTTTCTTAGAATGACCCAAATCGCGGTGTTATTTCCCACTCGAACGACTGATAGCATAAATAAAGTTTCGTGAATTCCACAATCACGCCTTACCACTGGTGAGCTATCTTTCCCAGTTCAGAGATAAAATACCAGAGCACCTGAAGAAATGTTTGAACCTAAGCAGTATAGTTTTTTTGCTAAGCCCCAAATTCACTTTGGAGAATGACATCATTGGCTCCATAATGGATAGCAGCAGGCTCAAGTGTCTCTAAGCTTATCGAATCCAAACACAATGCACCTCTTTAGAATTGCACAAGATTACGCTCATCTCGAAATCGATCTCATGGTGCATAAATACTGTCACCAGAAGGTCCATTCAACCGCGCATCAAGTTTGTCGTCTCGTTTGGCGACAAAATGTTTGCAAGCTCGGCGAAAAGATCAACTTTCACCTGATCAGAAGCCGTAATTGACACTACTTGAAGTTTACCCTGATAATCGGACAAAATCTTCCGGTAGCTTGTGGCCTATGGTGTCGCATAATTCTGTTGTGACTTTTGGAACATGATGCTCTTCATTCTTCAGCCTTGCAAAAGGGCTTGGTTCCTTGGTGACTCTTACGTCATTTGCCCTGATGTAAGACAGAAATTTCGTCATAGGTTACTCCAAAGTATCTGATCATAACCAAGAGTAAAGACTCGTATTTTCCAAGACCGTATCGAAATTCTTATCAGCATGTTCATCCAATAGGTTTGTAATTATGAGAGCAGTAACCTTGGATACATCAGCGTCTATCAGAGCAATCTCATTTAGGGCTAATTACGATGGCTCCATGAGGCCGCTTGACTAACAAAGTACGTCAAACACGTTTCATCTAATGTTTCTGGTGGTGATATATTTACACAAAATGTGATTCTTTACCAGACAAAATATTTTTTGTGATAGTCAACCATGGGGTGGTTGATTCCCATCTCTGACAACTGCAATACGGAATTTACTTTATACGACACTCTAGAATTGACTTCTTGACATTGATGGCATTAATGACGCTAATCTAAACTAGAACGTGCTGTTCTTCCAGCCTCGAAAAAGCAAAGTCGTAGTTTTGAGGAAGGCTCATGCAGAAGAAATGCTAGCATTCTAAGATTTTGAGTATTCTGATTGGACACTTTGTCTTGTAATCAACTCTTCACAGTCTAGTCAGAAATACCGAGAAGCAATGTACAGCCAGTGACTACTTAATGTATACTCTGTGCTGAAGGGATGTGGCGTTTGGACGCTCAATAATGCGTGCTGCCACGTCTTGACTTTTATATCTAACTTCAATGTGGCCTGGGTGTCACGGCAAGATGGGCCGCAGCAGGGTTGGGACGGTTGACTGAGGCACAGATAGTTACGTTTCGATTCACTTCAATTCCCGCAACTTAAAAGTGCAAGCTATCTGCTGCAGCAGTTCGTTAGAGCGGAAGCCAAACAGTGAAATTAGTCGCCTTATCCGTGTAACGGTGATACTACTGATGGGGAGGCGCGCGAGTAGTATGTGTTGTTCATCAAATTTCGCTTTGTGTCTTTTGAAGAGGGGAGATTTGCTGCGGAATTTGTGGAGCCACTTTGTAACATTTGCTTGGATTTGACCGATGAACGAGTGGAGTCAATGAATCTCCAGGAAAGTTCAAGAAGACGCGTTCGGGAGAAGATTGGTGTCCAGTTTTTGTAAATAAGATGCAAACTAGAGTTTTGCTTCCTTGTTCAATGGTCTGTAGCCGGTCTAGTTGGCAGTTCCTAATAAATATGTCCGCAGCGAAGGCCTTCTTCCTTTCATCCGTACTGCTGACATGGTAAAATGCTAAACACTTCGGGGACACAACACTGTTGATCAACCTATCGTAGGTGCAAATGATGTTATTTTCTCATAGAAGAAATCTGATTTACTCAGAGTGTTAGGAGGTTTCAAACTGAGGCTCGAGCTTTACTATCGGCATTTCTTAATACTCTGTCGTTTATTAACTGTATCTCATCAAATAGGTTTCTGGTTAGAATATTTTGGCTTTTGGGCTGAATGTTTCAAAAACCTTGCACAAAGTCGTTCCTCAAATAGAAGTAATTCGTCACAACCAATATCCTTGTTCAGGTTTATCTTCAGCGAAACACTCGTCACTTTTTACGAATTACGTTACTTTTACGCTTCCTCTTATAAATTCACAGTTTTTCTCCGCTTCACATGCATTCTAGAGTGATATCTCCGGACGATGTCTCACGGAATTTCACCCTGTCAAAGAAGAAACGAAGAGCGTGACCATCATGAAAACAAAGTACACTACCGGTTGCACAGACAAATATGTATTCCAGTCTCCTCTGGCAAACTACGAAATTGATGCGCCTACGGTGAGTTGTTGCATTTTTACTTGTTGTTATCATCACTTTTAGAGATCTTCAAACGTTACCTCTGAGGCATTTCCACTTTGTAGTATAGTTCCAGGTAATCCCATAAATAGGTCACTTATGTATTGACCATTGGATAATATTTGTAGCCGCGGATGTAGAGTAGCAATTTTATTGGTGCAGTCGTATAGTCACTCATCGAACTGTAATGAAGAGCGGGCCCTCGCGACAGGCATAGGTAATCGATAAACTGGTTTAATTCAGACCCGCATTCCCATCCACATACCCTTCGCTAATGCAGCGTGTGTGGTGTGCACCTGTTGTCCATTGGCTGACGTAATCAGGCTGTGCGTCGGGCATATTTCTGGGTCTTGCTGCAAATGGGAATATCAAACCGCGGTGTATTCGTATTGACCTGACTATTTTCAATATTGTTCGTCCAGCCGTTCTTTTATTTACTTTGCTGACAGACCCATTTAAAATAGTTCACTTCTATGCTTCTTATAAAACTTTCTGGGAGGCACCACGAGTTGAAAAGAAGGCGTCCTCGAATGTTTGGCACATACTTTCCAAGGCACCTTTTTGACTGTCCGTTGAAAAATTATATTGTTTTCCAAAACAAGTGCACTTGCAACGATAGCGATGAATATAAGTAAAGCAGGAAACAATATGTATGATTTAGTGTGGTGCATTCTGTAGTACGATTTCGCACGAGATTTCTTGTCACGCAATAACGAAAACACACACATATAAGTAAAACGTTTTTATAAAACGGATGTGAAGAAATGTGTTTTTCGTATTGCATCGCAAGCTTAGCTAAAGTTATCTCAATGCTGACATAGTTATGCTTCAAAAATCAGAATATTTACAATGATCTCTTTCAACTAAAATGTCCATTTTATTTTATTGTGTGCGAAGCAATCAAGTAAACTACCGCACGTTACGGGTATAATGCAGTGCGAAATTCAGCTGAAACCGACCCAAGAAATACAACGAACCAGTTGTAACGAGGCACTGAACATAACATCTTCCAGTCTGATGCAAAATTCGCAGTCCGTTGTGGTGAGAACAATCACCGAAATCCGGCTTGTTCGGAAAAGTCAGTCAGAAAAAAGCAGTGTTTTCAAAACAGGTAAGATCAAGCGAACTAAAAATATGTTTCCAAAGTATACTGTCGAGTGTGCAATGTTTTGTTCCAGTTGCATTGGATAGATTTTGCCAAGCGGTTTTCATAATAAAGCGGAAATCTTGAAGTTTGCTCTCGCTAGTTGGGAATATTGCATGTGCAGAAATATTGCTCCAGATTGACAAAATTCTATCGGATCAAAACTTCTGGATCTGTTTCTTGAGAATCTTTCAATATAAATTTCAGTTTAGATCGTGAAAATCCTAAAGAACTTCAATACAACTTCCTTCCTTCAGCATGTTCTGACCGATGCACAACGCTGTTTGTTTCACGCATAGTGCAGGACACCACCGTGGCCAACCAGGTCACTTCTGGATCGCTACTGAGCCTTAAGCGCAATTGTCTCAAGACTTAGTTGAAGACATTTACAAGAAGTGCCAAAAACCAAACTAAAAACCTGAGGTTGGCAAGATTCAGATAAACCTTATTCCTACATTCGCTGCAATGGAGATGAGAAAGCAGGTTCTGATGGTTAACAGATGGTGTCGTCGTCGAAAAAAAGAAAACTCCCTCAAAACTTCGTTGAAAATCATATAAAATCCATATAAATTTTCAATTTCATTACGAACAAGTCACTAGTTTGCATCTTTACCGCACCTTTTCTCGTTGGAAATTCTCAGATATATGTAACTCCTGAATAAGTTACCACTAAGTCTGAATATGTGTCTGTAATGATATCTGCGTGTTGAAAGTTATTGGCCATCCTAAGCAAGCGGAGGTTCACTATCCTTAACCAAAGTAAACCGAGGCAAGTGCGCTGAGCGTTCACCATGGGAACTTAAACTCCATGAAACAGATGAGATGGATTTTAATATGTACGGAGATAGTATACTAACATGGTATGGAAAATCACATGAGCAGATTAATCAATAACATGTTCTTCTACTAATACCACATCTTAAATTTAGTGAACTAGACACCAAAGTAGTTAACTGCAAAGTAGTAATACAAGTGATCTTCAGTTCATCAACTTCGCATAACTTGAGGCTCCAAGTTGATCAGTCGGTAGTTTGAACAAACACGCAAAAGGTGAGAACAATCATACAAAGCATACGGTATAATGAAACCAAAGCGCCTGCCGTACACCCCACCCATCCGGATATTGAGCTCCAGAAACTTCGGTTCGAAACGTCAATGATCGAAACGAAATGTATCAGCACACCAATCTATTAAGGCTAGATGTTAGAGATAGCAAAGTTAGCATACCCAATTTTAAGCTGATCGGTAACGGCACATGGAATTTTACGATTTCCTGAACATGATCCATGGATTCCAACTGTCCCGGACGCTGACACGTGACTGAAGCAGAAATCATTTGCGGAATAGTGGATATGTCATTAGTGTCTCGACAAACTACTGAATCAACCGAGCAACCTTCAAAGGACTGCTAAGGATGGACTTCCTCGACGAGAGCTGGAAATGTCCCTCGGCTTTCTCTTGAGTGTTGAAGAAATGCGGCAGGAAAAATGTAATTTCGAAATGAAAAGACAGCTAGAGAAAGTATGTTTGCAGCAGTGTTCAGATATGATTATCAGGCTATGGCGGATGCATTTCTTCAACGGGTAAACATGATCTGGTAGGGTGTTTCATTCGTGTCAGTCCTGGCAACTAAACGAGTGTTACTCAGCCGCCGAACAGCAGAAGTAATCGAAGCACACCCAAAGAAGAATGTTGGATCCGCGCTGACCGCAGAACAATGGACCTGATATTTTATTCATGACACCTCTTGAAGGCATTCGAATCCGTCGTGAACAGCTGTCTCCAAAAACGACGCTTAGCCAAATGTCGTCAAAACTCACTCAAATCTAGTATAACGGAATGCGCGTAAAGATACAGTCCACTGGATCAGTTTCGATGGCTTTTGAACCCCTAGTGATTTGAAAGGAGGTCCAGATGAGTTCCCGCCCTCTTCAGCCCTTAGCAGCCATCTTATGTGCAGTTTTCTTGAATGAAAGTGCTAGTATATAATTTGACTACCAGTCTGACGGACGTGTATTCAATAAAAGGTGTTTTGCTGTAAAAAATCTGGTTCATTACCCAAAGGTTCACACACCTGAGACTACAAGTCGCCAGTTACTGTTTGCACACTGATATGTTTAACTGCAGCTTCTACTTAAAGAGTTTTCAACTACTGAGATGCACTTCTGGCGCAGGTGGATGAGAACAGGACTTTTCCTATACTTCACACTATCCAAACCAAGTTGGCTCAACAGAGATTGCGATCATGTCTGAGATAATCGCATCTGATTGGTCGGCCACCAGCTTACACACATTGATTCGTCAATAAAAAGTCCTCCGATAGATTGAAATTGTCAGATTTCCTTTAGCTTCATTAGGTTTCCAGATATTTGGGCCTGTGACGGTGACATAAGTAAGCATTAGCATGAACCAAGGCCTGAGAAAATGACTTCGCACACAGAACTTTGGTGTGCTAAGCTGGCGATGGTTCTAAAAGTTACATTCAATCGCCATCATTATGTGGACGGGGTTGAGTTGAATCGTGACCAAATAAAGAGTCCCATGCGGATGTATTCTGGGTTCAGCTTCTTGCTAATATGCTTTCAGTCATCTTCTAGGCTGATTCCATCTGTACCAGTCACTCTCTGACCTCATTTCTCATATGTCCATCCAGGGAATAGGACGTGAAAATGGATGCATATTCGGCTAGGCCAATGCTGTATATGCCAGTACCATTTGTTCGCTTGTCTATGGGAGTAGTTCGGCCAGTCTGGAGAAGGGCATATATATATATATATATATATATAAAGTATGGATTCTTTACTGGATGCAAAAGAGTGAACTCGTCAGGATTACACTAGGCCGAGGAAGTCAATATAATACTGAAGTACGCTTGCAGTACAGTGTTAATTTGCAGTCATTCAGTCTGTCTGTTAGTTTCTATTGGTTTCAAAGTTTTCAGTTCACGTGAGCCAGAAGGCACGAGTCGATTACCAAAAGAAGCCTTCTACGAGGGCAGGTAGGTCAAAGTCACTGACCATAATACAACTCACACACCAGTTAACGATATAAATACTCAAAGTATGCAAATAGGATGGTCATGTTTCCCTATGCTCATTTTTTTCTGTAAAATCTTCTTTTGGCAGAGGGTAGTCACGAAAGCTCAATGTTCTTCGCGAATCCTACCGCCACCAGCAGCAACTATGATCGGTTCAGACTCCAAGAAATTGTGGAATTATTTATTGAACTGGATAACTTGGATGTGACTGAACAGGCAAAACAATTTTATCATTTGACCGAAATTATTCGAGCCATGCGACTGGAGGAACTTGAAGAGTTGCACACAAAAATTTCTCTACTAAACTCAAACCACACAAAGTAAGTTTAATTCTGCCATTTGACGTATTGTTGTCCGTTTGATGCATTGAATAGAAGAATCCATTTGCTCCAAAACTACTTTCAGTTTGCGAAGCTAGGATAAATTCTGTCAAATAGGATACTGAATAGAATAAACTAACAGGCCGAGAAATACACTCGTTTGCAAATCGACTTGGTCTTCACGAGAGCCTCCACTGAATCTCTCGTTTAGGATATTCTACAACTAAATGTGCTGCACATAGGCCGCCTCATGATTCATTTGGCACAGTATTCGAGACATCGCAGTATATTTTTATAGAGGAAACTACCCACGAGTTTGCTGAAAACTTCGACAGCCCATGACCGGTTTCGCCATTCATGGGGCTCATCAGTTAGGCGAAGTTCCCGAGTTCCTGTCAACCTTACGTTCTATTTGGACCCAAATTAAACTGTTTTCGAGAAATACACCCACTTGCAAATCAATTTGGTTTTCACAAGTAGACCGTAAGGTTGACAGAAACTCGGGGACTGTGCCTACCTGATGAGCCCCAGGAAGGACGAAACCGGTAGTGAGCTGTCGAAGAGTTTTCAGCAACCTTGTGAGTTTTTCCCTTTATGATAACTAACAGGCCATTTAAGGAGTGAGTTCGAAGGAGAACAGCCTACAACCAAATGTGAAAGGGACTGTAGAAAATTTATGAAGTCGGTTGTTCGTGACGAAACTTGGGGTGAATTCTTGATTTACGTGGACCCAGGTTATTTCCGGCTATCCGAGAAAACCACTTCAGGCCACCCAGTACCGTGTAAAATGCTGTTTTTATGTGCTTTCCGTGGGTGAGTGAATAAGATTTTCGGAAAACTGTGCAGTGCCAGTTAGGCTCTTAACGACAGCTGACTTTCCGAGCAGATTCAGAGCCATCACCAAAAGTTAGCATCTGTGAACAGCAGAAGAGGTTTGCATAAGATTAACCAAACCAAGAATTAGCCGATTCGACCATGGTCGTTTTGGCTGAGAACAGCTCCAGCTAATTTATTTTCCTGGTTCTGCTATTATTTATTTAAAGCTAAGCGTACGACATCTGAAATGATGGGGTGTGAAGTTTAGCTGGCTTTTTTTCCATGTCTCCTTTGTCAACTGTAAGGGCGAAAGACCTTACACGGAAAAACAGAATATGTCGTCATAAGAATTACTGATTGGTAGTTCATTGATAGGTTGTTTCGACTACATTGAACTGTTTGGCGCAAAGCTGTTTAAACTAGCAAGTGGTTGGAAGATAACACACCAGGTGAAAGCGTATATATATATATATATATATATATACGCTTTCACCTGGTGTGTTATCTTCCAACCACTTGCTAGTTTAACCGCACAACCAAGCATTATGAAAAAGTTCAAATGTTACTTTCTTTTATGTATGATGACGTTAAAAGTTAATGTACACCTAACATATTAATCGTATTTAATATATGTTTCAGGATTCTGAGGATTTTTGTGTTCACCAACAGATGTTTTAGCGCTGTTTGAATCGTTATACTTTAAATGCAAAAGAATTGTAAGAATAAAGGACTTTGAGGATTGAAACAACATCTGAGATCAATTTGCAGTGGGACCGAAATGCAGTGGTTGATGAGGCATATCGGTCTCATAAGCGGCATCCAAATGTTCCAGCTACTCCTGGTTGCAGGGCTGGAAGTGCCAGGGTAGGGATATCGGTGAACAAAGAGAGGTGAGGGCAAGTGACATTTCCTGATTGTACAAGCGGATAAAGAGAACTTTTTTGGGGTATTCCACCTTCGGCTTTTGACTCAATTCTGAAAATCAAAGCATTAACGAAATAAACAATCTTGTTTGAATTTCGGACTGTAAGTTTCGCCAGCCGCGACTTTAGAAACCATAGAATTTAAACTTCATAATGTCAAACTTTAAAAAAGATTTCTTACGAAACTGAAAAAAAACTATCAAAATTCATAGCAAACATAGCCCCGGTGACGCTTAAGATAACTAACCATGATCCAAATTTTTGGTAGCAATTTGAAGGATTCCTCATTTGGGCTCAACAAAGCAAACATTCTTCTTTACGATTTGTTCCGCAAGGGATTTCGTGTGACTTGTTACTCAATTTAGTCATCAAGCGCTGCTTCGCACTTCACTCTTAATTGCTTCTGGCGGCTAGCCCCTAACTACATCACGCATGTCATATATATATATGTCGTATATCATATATATCATATATATATACCAGTCATGGCTAACGCTGGTAGTGTCGGGCTAACGCCCGATAGTGTCTTGTCGAAAAAATATCGTTCTATCTCCAAACTACCCATTAGGAGGAGGAGATTCAGCTGAGTTCCTCGTTAAAATCCAATTAGTTTGCAAATGAATTTAGTAGACAATTTTTGGTTGCTTCATTTCATATAGAACAACACCAAGAGATCTGATAAACTACCGGACTGTAGTTTAGTTGTTTCTCGGAAGGGCTCACAGATTTACCTCCTGATTTAATGTTGTCAAGGAAGCGAAAATTCAAGGGAACTCACCACATAGGGAGAAGTCATCCGATGAATTGAGGCATTTGTCGGTTCAGCCACCCATTGTACTGACGTCTGTCATTCATTTTAGACGACCTACGTTTGGAGTAGTTGCTTCGTGTACCGGAAATGTTTGATGTAGAAACAAAGCCGGAGATTTCAGTCGGGAAGTATCCTGTTAATATGATGCTTATATGGTTGGTAGATTTGCAAGTAGTAGTTGTCCCGGTGAATGAATGAATATTTTTTTAGGAAATTGTGAGTCCTCATAGCCCAATGTTGTATTGTTTGCTAACAATTGTGGTAGGCTTCTGTGTAGAGACATGGTCTCACCCTACCCAAAAGTGGGCAATAAATCAGATCTCATACTGAGATTAGGCCAATCCGTTGGGAGAAAACTGTAATTTATTGTAAAAACCGTGGCATGATTATTCTGAGTGGAAGTAAAGAAGATTATGATTTGCCAACCCGGAATATCCCGAGATATGTAGACGGCTCATGGGATAGTAATGCGAATAATCAGATAAAAATAGTTCTGACTATTGAGCGGCTGGCAAATAGCTAGCCGCATGTTTTCTTCACCGACTCTCACCTGGGTAAAGTAGTTTAACGGTTATCAACAAGGACCTTTTTAAAAGAAGAGTACAATTCATAATTTGTCTCCGTGTGAAAGAAGAAAGTGGCGGTTAATCTGCGTAACTTACTCACAAAAATCTTATAAATAGCATAACACCGATCCGTTTATTATCCACCCCCTCAGTGAACAGACCGCAGTGCCAGGTAGAAGTTAATAATAGAAGTCAATAATCGGTTAATGAATCATACAGTTAATAAAAGCTAATAACGAATAATGAAGTTAATAATAATAGTTCCTAATTGAGACGCCAAGCTGCCTGACAAATAAACATTTGCTACTAGTCAGTGTAATTTGCAAACGTTCTGTGACTTCCGCAAAACGACAGATGTGCGAATATCCCAACAAAATGATCTGAATAACATCTTCGTCTTTAGTTCCTTCCCTTCCGTCACCTATCCGCTGTTTACTAAGGACTTTTACCCTCATGGCTGAGCGATAGTTAGGCACAAGTATGTAATACTAGTGTATTGCTGTCAATAATGATGACAGCGGTGAGGACAGTAAATCGATATGCGTATGCTGATCTTACCCACTATTCAGTAGGTCGGCTACGTTCTTGGTTAAATAAGTAATTTTGAGCCTCACTTCCGGTAAACTGACGAAATTCCTTCATTTCTTCTCAGATATGACTCTACAGTCCCTCGGAGTGTGCACTCTGTGATGGCACCGATCATAAAATTATAGATATAGGACAACCCTGACGAGCTCCACCGATTTTGAGAAAACTTCTCGTCATCACTCGAGCACAGTAAATGGCAACAACAATGTTTTTAAAGCTTCATCAGCTTCCTCTTCTGGTCAAGGATATCTAGGAAAAATAAACTGCCAATTGAGTCGAAAGCTTTTTAAAATCAAGGAAACCTGGGATCCTTTGGTGGATGAAATAAGTGGCACAGCTCACGTACGTGATGTGATGTGATGATATGATCGATGTACTCTTTAACTCTTTTATACACACCCTTCCTTGTACTTGATCAACCGATATACAATAGCTATTCACCGAATATATAGTCGCCATTTACTTTGCGGAATAGAAACATAAGTTTAACCATTTGACAAAACCATAAGGCAACAAAGATCACAAATGACCCATCAAATTCACGAAGGAAAGGCCGCCGCCCAACTAGCGAAGTGCGTACAAAGCGCTGTATAAACGCACGCAGTAAGAGAGGAAGTACCCATCCAACAGCGCATTGATAGTGTCTCCTCTTACGTGGACAAACTACAAGCAAGTTAATTACCAAGTTTGGTGAAAAGATCAACAGTCACCTGGTCAACGACCCATAACGTCAGCTGAACGCCCAACAACAGGTACGGGGAGTTGGTTCTGCTTACTTTTGGTGTTACACAGTTTAGCAATCCCAAAAGATATGAAACATCCAACATGGCTTTACCTACTGGTTTTACGCTGATCAGTTCAGTCAGTACATGACTGCATTTGGTCGAACTTTGGACAAAAATCCCCGGGCTGTTTGGTCTTCTGGAGAATGTTCATACAACAGCTCACCCACCCTTTTGTTTTTTGCGTAGGTTCATTCGGAAAATGCCATTTGTGGGCTCTCTGAACAAATTTTGTTCAGTGATGTCTACCCAGACACTAGTGTCAAGTTCACGTCATCAGACGCGAACTAGCTAGAACACTTCGTGAAGTAGCAGTGACTACGGCCATCTTTGACAGCTAGATACTAACGAACCGACCAATAGAACGAGCAATGAGGCAGGAGTCGAACACTGCGTAATATTTACGGTGAACATTCACCTTTAACAACTGATTTGGTGTTAATATAGTCTCCGGGTACTGGATGTTCACAGGTTGGCTTCCCTCTCATGCGTTCGTTAGTAAGCCCATATGTGGATCAAAAAATGCGTTGTGATTGGCCGATTACACGAAATTCCATGAACGACTGGATGCACTATCTGAAACATCGATGTGCCGGATTCGTCGGCAAGTCTGTACCCGCAAACTGGTTAACCTAATCTCAGCCCCCAAACCACACTCAATAAAAGCTTGACGGATTTTATAGTTTAGGTTTGGTTTTTTTTCTCTTTTCATTGAAACCAATGACTACGCCCACTCACCATGGATACGCACTCCAGCCGATGTTGGTGAAGGTAGATATGATGATGATACTGATGAAAAGGAGGAGGAGGGAAAGGGCTAAGTTCAGTTTGCCGGGATCATGGTTTGACAAATGAGTCAGCATATGAGCTAACAAAAACCATTTTAGGTTAGTGGTTTTACTGTATCTAACCTCAACTATTCTGGTCAAGGCCACTTCTGGAATATTAACCGTAGCTTCCAAATACAAGAGCAACGATAATTTACTCATTATATACCTAAGAATGTTCGCCATGTCAAAAACTTCCAACTGTTGGCTCCTGTAGTTCAAACAGAATAATTCGGACTAAAGTTTGTTTAATACCATGAAATTCTTAGTGAACACTGCCGCAGGTGGTATTTTTTCCTTGTCAAACTAACTACTAGGTGAGTTAGTAGTGCGCACTTTCTCGAAATGGGAAGGCGATTCAAAGCCGGACGACTAACTATGTGTATGCAAAAGGAAAACTGATTTAGTAGATCTAGCACCGGAAAGATTTCAGACCTTACCTAAATCCAGCAAGATGTAAAAAACGGTAGATTATTTTCAATCTGCCATCCTGCATTTGTTGCGGTTTATTACAAGATGTTTTTTACGTCGTCCACCACACAGTCAACAATTCAAGAATACAGGACTCTTTAGGCCGGTTATTTAATGAGGCAGTTTTCAGGGTTCAGGTTTGAGGTTACATATTTACTCAGATTTTATCACCAAAATGATATGATAAAGTCTTTCTTTCCTAGCCGGATTGGTTTTTCAATGAAGCCGAGAAACAAGTCTCCGCAATGACCATACACTATTTACAAGCAGCATATATCACCTCCAGATTTAAGCCGAGCCACGTTTTTACCGCGCTGTCTGGTTCATGAGATTTCTGCAGTAACACATTTGCTTTCCTTTTCACTGGAAACTGAATACCAAGTCCCCACCCTGCCTGGTTCAACTTAGCGCGGCAGGAAGCGGAAAGCAGCTTTCAAGGGAAGACAAACCATTGGGAAATGTTTGGGACCGACTGGGTAGTAATCGTTTCAGAGAGGTTTGGTAAAAAATCGGTGGATTTATTGCTTGTCACGGTTTCGCTTTTGACACAAAAGCTTCGTTGGGTCAAGGAAGGTGTGCCCATAAGACCAGTAGTGGATGGCATGGGTTCATCTCCACATGAGCTAGCCAGAAAGCTTTAAACGTATTCGAGTGTCCACCAAAGGCTTTCCGGCGTTATAGATGACACGTTCGTTGTGATAAAGCGGGATAAGGTAAACGAATTCTTTCAATATCTGAACACTGTGGACCCTCTCATTAAGTTAAGCATGGAGCTAGAGTCCACATCGAGTACACTAGCTTTCTTTGACTGCATGGCACACAAAAGTGGTGAGAAAGTAAAAACCACTGTTTACTGGAAATCAACAGATGGCGGTGCGGGCTTAAACTACTCCTCTGTACATCGAAAAACAGTAAGTGCTAGCATAGCTTCAGCGATGTTTAGAAGAGTGAGAGCACTGTGTACAGAGGAGGTCGACCGAAGAGCAGCACAACTTGAGGTAAAAAAGCGACTTCAAGGTAGCGGATACCCAGTGAGTTTAATTAAGTGGCAAATAAATGGGCATTGGTGCCAACACCGAGGCCCAACACGGAGTAGATCGGAAAAGCGGTCATTCCCTACAGAAGAGGGACGTCAGAAGTCATTGGAAGGGTACTGAATACGGTTAATATTAGAGCAGTATTCCAAGAAGGAAGACTTTACGCTCAGTGTTGGTGTATTTGAAGGATCGCCTTCCGGTTGATAGGACTAGGAACTATGTATACAAAATAAACAGCAAGGTTCATATAGGTCAGACAGCCAGGGGATTGCACACCAGAATCGGTGAGCATAAGCGTTCCATTAACAGACCATCGAGAAATGCAGATGAATACCAGGCAACAGTCAAAGATTCGGCAATGGCAGGGCATGCGCTAGACACTGGGCATAGGATGAATTTAGAAAATGTGGACATCCTGAGACGGGGTTTAAGATTCGTACCACAGTGGCTTGTGGCCGAGGCGGGTGGAAATCGCCAAGCATCCCAGCGTAAATAGAATAGAGGGGGTAGAACTTTACAAACGTGCGGAGAGCGGTCTTAGATCAGTCGAGATGACACGAGGCGGTGTGTAGTTATCAGCGAAATGGTCTGGTTCTAAAAGTACCAAACCCAGGTAGATTTAGATCCAATTAATCACCCCCACCTCTACCCCCAAACCAATTGTCGCGGCACCCTCCGACGAACACAGGTGAACGAAATCTGTGAACGACCTCAAGAGGAATTTTCCATTAAGGTGTCCTAGACTGAGAAGGCAAAGACGAGAAATCCGGGTTCAACGCGAAGACGCCTCCTCCCCTAAACAATCTATGGTAAATGTTAGTCATCCCCACTAGCTAACAAACAGGGACATCAAACTGAACACCCAGCACTGATCAAGTCGGTTAGTCATAAGAAATCTCACGGATTGGTTCCCTGACGGCCTTAAAATCCAATCAACCGACTTACTCACTTGGCCTGACGAAGCTTTTGTGACAAAAGCGAAACGTTGCCCAGCAATAAATCCACCGATTGTTTACCAAACCTCTCTGAAACGAAGATGAACCACGTTTCCGAAGATGGCATAAAAGCGGACATCTTGTGAAATGTCTGACACGGATGCGTAACTGATCGGTTTTAACAGATTTTCCAGGGTAATATTATCAAATGGAGTCCTGAATGGCATCTGATAAAACCATTGTTGCTCACTCTAGTGAAATTTCGCCCAGTTAGAAAACTAATATTCCTCCAACTTTGACCTTCCCAATTCTGCTTCTTTTTGAACGCGTATGGAACCATCCAGATAATTGCAAATGGCCCAAATCGTTCCAAAAATGAGATTTATCATCTTTCAGTGGCTGAAAATAGATGTATATTTTGATGATAGAGATTTGGCTCTCCGCTGGTGTACTATTCTTATTACTTTTCTGGCATGGGTTAGCATGCCGTCAGAAATCGCAGCGTTTAAGAGACCTCACTGCCCAAATTAGAGACTGTTGATAGATGTGATGGGAAAGAATTCCCACTTGGGTCAAGGAACATTTTTGGGTCAAAATATTGTTACAAAAGTGCTGGTACACAAGCTGGGCAAAAGTTATTTGAATTTAGGCAATTTTAGCATGGAATGCGCGGCTTTTGGTTTGTTTTACCCGTATTTTTATTTTAGATGGTAGAAATGCTGCGTACATCTAGTTGAAGCCCTAGGCAAAATCAGTTTGCGTTTCCATGCAGAGACGAACTTCAAAAAGGCTGCAATTTCCGAATATTACACAGCGCCAGTTTTTTGGTTATCGGTTGGCGAGAAGTGATCCTTGTGCGGTGGTTCGATTGTGCGAATGTAAATAACTGCACCTATATGAGCATAAAGCTGTTATTTGCTGGACTTGAACCAAATATCCATCATGCAGACTGTTGCTTTTTCCTCATAACTGGATCGCCCCAAACGCTTGTCGTTGTGTTTGAGTGACTGTACTAAATTAATCTTTCTGGACCAACGCTGTTTCGGTAAACTTACTTGGATTAACGTTGGTCTGTTCAAAACAAAATTGCGATTTACATGAAGCACTAAAAGTTGTTGGAAATGATCAGTGTAATAGGATTTCTCTGGTGCGAGCCGATTTGTTTGCGACTTCCGAATCATGAAGATGACGTTTCACTTTGTTGTGACTATTTGCCAAAAAACGTTACAGGTTATCACATTCAGTGAAGCCATTAAACAGCCTGTTGCAGATGAACAAAACTCATGTTTTCTTTGTTAGTTGCAAGAGTTTGGTCAGTGCATAATGTGCCCTTTTTGGAACCGCTTCTGTATGGAATGAGCTACCGAGCGCATGGAAAGCGGTCTTAGATAAGCCGAGTTGACTGACAACGGTGTGGTTATCAATCCACCTAGGATCGTTAGAAAAAATCGAGGGGTGGGGAGTGAAAAACCCAAACGGCCAAAGGTCATTCCTCTTACACAGCTATCTTCGCACCCACACAGACTGACAGAAGGCTCAAACGAAGTTCAAGAGGAACCATCAGATAAACCGAACCAGAAGAAGAAGAACTATACCCTAGGCTGGACCCAAACTCATGTAGGTTTCCCCACCGACGCAACACTTGTTCAACCACTCTAATACACTAAAATCCCTCGGCCGGCACCAAACAGATATTTAGCTTGACTTACCTGATTGGTTCTCCTTCCGCCTTAAATCTCGACCAACCTCGGAACCTAGTCACTTGGCCTGAGGAAGCTTTTGTGTCAAAAGCGAAATGTTGCCCAGCAATAAATTTACCGATTAGCATCAAACGTTTTCGAAAAGAAATCTTATCCTATTTATTGTATGTTTCTTGGACACATTCACTAACCGGAAACATATGGTTCGCATGCAACACCTACTTTCTAAAGAATATCAATCCACCTAGGATCGTTAGAAAAAATCGAGGGGTGGGGAGTGAAAAACCCAAACGGCCAAAGGTCATTCCTCTTACACAGCTATCTTCGCACCCACACAGACTGACAGAAGGCTCAAACGAAGTTCAAGAGGAACCATCAGATAAACCGAACCAGAAGAAGAAGAACTATACCCTAGGCTGGACCCAAACTCATGTAGGTTTCCCCACCGACGCAACACTTGTTCAACCACTCTAATACACTAAAATCCCTCGGCCGGCACCAAACAGATATTTAGCTTGACTTACCTGATTGGTTCTCCTTCCGCCTTAAATCTCGACCAACCTCGGAACCTAGTCACTTGGCCTGAGGAAGCTTTTGTGTCAAAAGCGAAATGTTGCCCAGCAATAAATTTACCGATTAGCATCAAACGTTTTCGAAAAGAAATCTTATCCTATTTATTGTATGTTTCTTGGACACATTCACTAACCGGAAACATATGGTTCGCATGCAACACCTACTTTCTAAAGAATAATTTTTTATGACACAGGAATTAGTCAGACAAAACGGCGATAAGGTATTTTATTACATTGCCAGTGGTTACAGATAATGTCACGCGAATGGATCTCCAGACAATCAGACCTACCACAATTCACAAAACCTGGTTGTTACTCGTTATCCACTCAATGCAACAGTTTCTGAGGTCACGTTAAATTTCCTCAAGTCGCTGCTCGTCAAAGTTATTTCAGCTGGTCTATCAGAACGACGTAGTAGGTAAAAATCCACGTTTCTGACCGTCACTAGTTGCAACAAATCGAGCCCATTATCAGAGATATTTGTAGCGATTGTCAAACTATGTGAGTTCTGGCAGAGACTTAAGCAACTTGGTATATTTGGGAGCGATTTGAAGCTTTCTGACTGGACTGTAAATCGCACGAGCAATGGCACGAATTACGTTATAGTGAAGATAAGTTATGGTATGTTGCTGGCGAATATGGCAGTCCACAGTCGATAATATTGTTTTTGTGAGCAGAGTACCTTGACATAGTCCGCCGGAATGCTTAATATCAAACTGGGTTGATGTCTCTAAAAACCTGGGAAGGTCAGTCTATTGCAGACTCAAATCATTGTTTGTCATTTGATGCACTGATAACGCACTGTTCAAACTGAACTGAGATTTTAGTTTTCCGGACATCACAAATAGCGATAAAGTAGGGAAAAATGTCTCATGAGATTTACAGGACATGTCTCGGGATATACCCCCAATCAGTTTTTCAAGGCAACTATCGATTTTATGGAAGTAAATGGGGTGCAACAGAATAAAAAATAAGATATTCTTGTTGTTCCCGTTGTTCTGAAAATGATTCCTACTGTGGCTACGCTCTCGTTTATTTGTGGACCTATAAGCACTTCGGCATGGTCGATGGTGGTCCTAAAATTTAGCACATCTGCTATTTAAATTGCGCTGTAATCCTGTAAAGTAACCTGCTGCTACTCGTCCCACTCTGTTTGATATCTCCTGAAAACGTGAAAGGGTGAAAGTGGGTTTCCCGCATCCGCAATGGTTCACGGTCCATTGGTTGCCCGTTTAGACAAGTACTGAGTTGAGACTAACAGTGCCAGATATACGAAGACAGATGAAACTTCCGGGATTCGTTAGCGCTAAACATAGCTCGCTTTAGTGGTTCTCCTTATTAGGTCCAATGCCTCAGAAAAATATCGGCATAGAGGGTATTGACCCCCAAAAATAACATGTGGTTCCATGAGGCTCTCCTCTACACTGCTTGCTAAGGCGTGCCTAGTAAACCACGTTTTCTCTGTTAACTGAACAATACGGGAGACAAACGAGCAAATGGATCCTATTATATACGATTACCGGTGCAGACGGATGCCGGGACGTCGGTACATATTCGGTAAATATCACCTTTAAGTAAGTAATCCTTCATTATGTAGAGTGCGCTCTTTAGGTATCAGCAAAAAGTATATCCCAAAACGATATCAGCGATAAATGGGTTAATTTTGACCTGCAAGGCTAGGTCACCGAGGCAATATTTAGTTGTAATTTTAAATCATCTATGGTTGCAATAACGCCTTTTAGCGGATTACCGGTCTGTCCAGCCGAAATAGCTCTCCGGTTCCTGAAGAACCTGTATTGCAGAAGTTCTTTGGACAATCAAATTCTGAAACTGGTGAAACTGGAGTTCCATCTTGCTACTCTGTATGGAATGCGCACATCCGTGTTTGACAGTTTACTGAGAGCTACGTAGAATTACCGACCAACTGACCATCTTTGAGAAAACCTACGAAGGTTCAAGATCAATCTTTTGAATGAAACATTGTAACTCTCAAGAATAGAGACCAGTGTGCTACCACAGCAATGGTAAACTACACAATGCCGTAAACATTATGTATCAGTCACGACGGTCAAAATAATTTCCCCAGGTGATGGTCCCGGTTCTTATGCTGGCACCTGAACTTTAGGTCAAAACTACTTCCAGAAAACCTTGCTTTGTAGGAAGCATCTAGGGTGATTTCATACTGGGTTAAAAGAAAAGGCTAAAATGATGGATAGAACACTTAAGAAAATTTTCAGCCCTTCATACACGAAGTGCCTGCTAATTGTAGTTAGGACATTTTGAAATCCTTCCGTTCCTAAAAGTGAACTCCTCTGGATTCAAGCGGTGCCAACAGAAAAATCATCCAGCTCAAAGAGAAGACTCTCTGCGAAACTTTTAGGCCTAGTTTCTTAGTGATTACCGCATTGAATCGCTGAACCTCCAATGATACTAATCATCTACAGGAACTCGGACAATTCAGAAGGTAAAAATTGCTAGAGATTAAGCCTGATAGACGTTGGCGTCAGGCTATATGCTATCTTAGTTGCATGCCACCTGAAGGAAATTCGGAGATATGGATGTTAACTGCACTCTCCTCTGTAAGTCGGTCTAAACCTAATAAACCGATGTCCAAGGTTTTATACATTCGCGCATCTTTTGACAGGGTTCACTCTAAAAGAGATATACAGGAGAACAAGAGCCAACATAGCATATTAAAAAGGCAGCGACAAAAGATCTCCGAAGGACAACGCGGTGCCCAAGTGCCTGAGCCACTAACATGGCTTCATTGTTCCTGGTAATAGCTCTGAGTTTTGCAGGCGACCCTTGAAAATTGAAATGTGTGAATCATTTTTAGTAGAGACAAATAGAGGGGATGTACATCCAGAATGAGGGTAATTTACGTCCTTCATGTACTTCTGCTAATTTACCTAGAGGGAAAACAAATTCAGGAGTAAAAGTGAAAGCTCCAGAAGAAAGTTCATGCATTCAAACATTAACATTTTACACTTGTTAATTAACTCAACTTATAACGGTAACAGCAAATGGAGCTAGGCTTACTGACAAGTGTACATTCCATTATGTGGCCCTTTCTACCCAACGATCTCTGCAAGTTCAAAGTGCTTGGATAATAGTGACCACAAGGAGTAGAGATGTGCGAACCGCTTGACAACTCATCCAACAGTGATACCAGATAATGCCACCGACAAACATTTTGTTTCCCCATAATCGTTCATCGACAAGCTGACAAACTAGTAAGGAATGCTAGCATCTATTGAGCTTTGCGTATTCACTCTGGTAAAGTAACCGAATTTTATCGTTCTATTCTTGTTCAGCACAGCAACTGAAGTAGATTGTCATGCGACCGTCTTGTAACTTATGACCTGGATGCTTCGTTCGTTTTTTACAGGGACTCTCCATATAATTTGAGATGTTTTCCAAAATAGTAAAACTATTTATTTTGTTTTTCCAAACCCTATTGCTTAAGACATTACGTGTATAAGTAATCATACTTTCAATTTTATTGAATGGCCAGTAACATTCAAAATGGCGTTAGTAAGACGCATCCTAATGTGAGCAACCACTGTATGTCCACAATATATCCAATGAAGATGATGCAGACTTGCTATAGGTTTTGGTAATCACATCCAGGGGATAAATGGGTGGATTGAACAAAATTCTCACCAGGTGTAGCACCCTGTTATTTGTTTGGAGTACATAACTTTTATATACTCATTTCTACCTATCTCTGGAGATCGGAAATCCAAGTATCCATCATTCTACATCATTGCAATGTCCATAAATTTATTACTCTTTGTGTTTATCTTGTTTGCTTAGGCCTGGTGAATTTTTCTGATGGAGGCATAAATATCATCTGACCATCCAGACTAACTATTGCTGCTGGAACAAAGGCTGCTTTTGCTTGTGAACCCGCCTGGTAATGGCTGTGCCAGTCCGTTAACTTTTGACCGGTATCGTCCACTGAATCTCTTGTGTCTTCAACTGTGTCTCCAACCAGAGCACAATTAATCTGAGTTCAGCACAAGTCAAGAGCTTATATCATCGGCCAGCGTACGTTATTTCAGATGGAGGCAGAACAAAACCCAAACTGACACATTTGCTGTGGCATTTAAGCGGAGCTCGATGACTTTGCCGCACATCAAATTCCAAATAATGAAGACTAAGGCTTTGGATTTAACAGCCAGTTCTGAACCGAACTGAAATTTCCACTGAAATTCTGCACCGAAACGGTATCTCCGTTTATTTTGTGGTAATCCATAGTAGAAATGTTCACTTCTTGTTTTCAGAACGAGCAAAAATATGAATGGTTAGGATAAATGCACAAAGTAATATTGCACACTATAAAAAGGTGACAGAAAACTTAAATGACATTCAAAAAAAATTGATAAGGCAGATCAAGAGACTTTGAACAGAAAATTCAGATTCAGCGGAAAGATATTTTGTTGACTGTTACTCAGCCTGCAATTTGTAAACCAACCGACGTGAGTCTGCCCCTAAACTCCTGCGTGACTCCACGGTATTAAGAATGCGCAGTTTCTGTTTCTCTCCACATCTGATTTCCCCTCCCAGATAATTAGATTACGTCATTGGTTTGCCTGAAGTTGCTGAATGAAAGGCACTGTAATTCAGTTAACAAACAGTCGTGATGGGAACGCTCCAGCCACGTTACTCTGAAAGGGTGAAACGGATGGTGTATCTCTGACGATACATCACGGGCAGCGCATCTCAAATATCCATGGGTTTATAATTGAAGTTGAGAGTGTTAGCATTCTGAGGAAGGTTGCCTAAACTGACCTCACAAAGTAGCAGCCAACGTTTTTTAGTTTCATTAGGTGACTGATGTTTCTTATTGTTCTTCTGATAGCCTGATCAATTTTATGACTTAGGCTCTGCGACGAAGAAAAACTGATTAAATTTGATGAAAGATAACGAAGCTTGTGAATGGAGAGTTGGGGCAATGAGAAACGAATTCACATTGTCTTGCGAGTGAACCTTGGTAAAATGACTGTTGCATTAGGAAGTCAGTGATACCTGTTCTTAAATGATAGTTGCAAAGTTTCGTTCTGAGAAAAGGATAAATCTAAATAAAATAAAAAATTTCTGATAGGACGCGATATTATCCTATCCCTAAATCATACCCATCAGCCGTGATTAGAGAAGACAATACCTATAAATTAAAATAAACTCGAATTATTGCGAGTAATGTCGTCAAATTTCACAGGTTTGTTTGCATGTATGTCCGCAAATATGGACTATATTTTCTGTTTATCAACCTAACTCTCATTAATTACTTCTCTACCCTATTACGAGGCTAATTCACGCATCTAAGCTTAGGAATATAGGCCATAACTGGTATGCTTGGAACAACACCGTTTTGTGTTTGGCCTTATTTAAACTACGCTTGTGGAAGGGTGAACAATAAGCGCTATTGAAAATATGTGACTGTTTGGGATGCATCACGTACTTGGGACGTGATCTTACTGAGGATGTGTGGAAGCTCACAGTTTAACTTCGAAATCTGCGTCAAAGTTTTTTGACTTCACTTCTGCAAACGAGTGATATGGAGGATTTTATTTTGATGAATGAGTTAAGGAAATTAGAGGAAACTACGTGCATGGGCAGGTATATCAGATTTATTAAAATTATTTTGGACATGTTAGCCACTGCTCTCATCCCACAGGGTGAGCCCAACCGTTGCCTGAAATTAAAAGAACCACTGAGTAGTCGGTTTATCCTTATTTCGGATTATATGTTGGGCCAGACGGCCAATTTAATTTGTTAATAAAAGATGGGATTCCGTTGGTCGTTTGGTGGGCACCACATTCTCAAGTACATCCCAATTAATGTCATACCTATGCTCCTCACAAATTAACCACACTTTGGTAAGCTATCCGTCGACCAGCGCACGCCGATTCGCTTATCAAGTGTTAGAACACATCAGTTGCCTGGAAATCAGTACGCAGTGCACCACACATTTGCCTCAATAATTACCAAACTACAAATCAATTGCGTGTGCGACCTGCACAATGTATCAGATGCTTGCGTCATTACAAAAGGAGGAGAGTGGCCTGGTACTTCAAAAATAGGTGAAAATGAGCTGCACTCTTCAAGTCTGTTTAGGGTGCAAGTGGGCACACGGGAAAACATTTGGATGCACACTGTGCGCTGCAACTTGTACAAGTTTGTGAATTTGTTTCTTACAGACTGTTATCACTTTGGTCAGCAGCTATACAGATCGGAGTTCAACTATCCAGGTATACCCATATAATTAAAATACGCATGTGGCTCAATAATGGACCAGCTGGCTTGTAAAAAATAAATTGGTCTCACAGCAAATGCGTGGCTATGAATGATGAAAAATCCCATTATATCTATTTGGTGTTCCACTAACGGTATCAAGTTAACTAGTCATTACGGACCCTGACATTTCGGGCATTTTATAATGTTCACTATCAGCCTAATTCTCCAAGAAATGAGTACTGTATTTCTGGAAAGGAAGCGTGTTAGGGAAGTCGTGCATCTGATAGGAAAATGATCAGCAAGTCCCTCAGAAAGTTAATAAATGTCATGGCCGTATACTACCGAAAATGTGGTTACCATGCCTTTCTTGCAAAAATGCAGTTATTCGCCTGTTCACCTACAGTTTCTTCCCCAAAATAAAGGAACCCGTCAAAATAAAACAACAAAACCTCCTACTTAAGCTGCAGTCAAAATGTTTGTTCTAAGTCTATCAAATTTGGCAAGCAGGTCTACTGAGTAGTCAAACAGACAATCAGAGATTTTCGCTTCAGAAAATATCCAGAATGAGTTCAAATCGCGTAATGTTTAGAAGCGTTTCTGTGTCAAGCCAACTTCTACTTTAGTGACAGCACTTTCTGGGATTTTCTCCGTTTAACACTAGACGTGTGTTTAAAGGAATGCAAAAAAACAACCGAGTGAGTTCTCCGGTCCCAGTATGCTGAAACAACATTGTTGCGACCGTTCTTTCTAGTAAATTCTTATTCTGATGAATAAATTTCTGTTTAAAAGATGAATACAGGTGATATGTCATGGCTCGAACCTCACCAGCCACGCAATGATGCATGAGAGATGGACATATAAGCACCTCTTTTTATCAAGGTGTCGTAGATAGTGGTGTTTCTACGGTACGGGTACGGAGAGAACATTAGCAGGTTATCCTAAACACCACCATGCTTGTGTGCTGTCGAGCGTCACCTGATTCGAATGATGTTTACAGCATCTGGTAAAAGTAAGCCCCAATTATTTTAGCTGTTTTGAATGATCCTCAGTTGCAGAGCACATTTCAACGAATTGGTAACCAAAGAATGGATAGATCTGTTTTTCTCAGTCCAGCGTATACGGCATTAGCGATCGGGTTGAGAATAGTGCCTATTCCAGCCTATATGGTTACAGCATTTCTCATCTAAGATAGCATTGGTTTGCACTATCGTTTTCCAAATGTTCTAATAAATGAACTTGATGGGGCAACATGCCCTGTTAGCCCCGATCCCCAATGAAGTTTGACTTCACTCAGGATAGACAGGAGTAATTCATTTAGAGGACAACATTTTGAGTTAACCTTTGCCTGTGAGCCTACACAAGCGCATGTAAAAAACATTATATTGATATTGCTAACAATCAGTTATCGAAAGGGCATCGAGGCGTCTACTCAGAAAACGGTTAGATTATCGAAGCTTGATAAGTTCCAGAACGACGGTGTGCTGTACATCAAGGCGTTATCGCTCTGAATGTGTTTACCTAAATATTCATGGACCAGAATTGAAGACATGGAAGAGTGTGTGTAAAATTCTCATCATCTAAGAACTTTCAGTCATCCTAAGGCGAGTTCCCAACAATATCAGTTTAAGCTTGACTTCTGCTCACTTTTCCATTATTCATGTGAACTATAACAATAAACCACGGGGAAGTTGAAAAGAAGAATCCGCTAACACCGGATTCTGTTTAATGAGGTGGTATCCCCTTGGGGATCTGGTGACGTAGTTGTTACTGGGACAACTAACAGGGACATCGTTATTGTTGGCTCATTTAACTAAAGCAACTGGCTAGTTTCAGCTGCACAATGATCAATCAGTAGGGAAACCCGAACACAAATTAGTAAGTCGGCATATGTATTCAATCACCAACTTGTCTGGTTGCAGCACCGGTGTGCTGGCGATCCATGTTCCCTTAAAACGAGTTAAATTCATTTTAAAGATGTGTAGTAATTTAATCTAACAGATAGACAACATGTCTACAAACGGAGATGGGAATCAATTTCCCAAATAACTTGTCATTCTTAACGACTAGAATTGACACCAATGAATTTCGGTATTGGCAACTGCCACCCCGGGTGTCAGGAGCAAAGCTGAATAAAGTGCCTTAGGGTAATTGAATTGGCTCTTCTAAAGTAACCCCTAGTAATCGATGATCACGTTCAAAAAATTCACAGAATAAACGTTCGGGAACTATCTCAATGACGCAAGTTTTTACGCTTCTCAAGGACGATCAAAGAGGCATACCTTGCCAACCAAGAAAGTTGTGGAATTAATCCAAACCAGGGGGCTGCACTAAGATGATTTTGATGGGCAGGGGAATCCAGAAGACGAATGATCTTTGAAAAGAAGACTTCCTCATGAAAATGTCATGCATGATTTACCTCAAAGAACATCCAGCATTTACCTTATTGCTGTGAAGGCCATCCCACCTTTCATTTTGCTGTCCCAAGACTGGTCAATAAGTTAGCCCAGGAAATGGAACGGTACATTACGCTAGAGTGTTCCATAGCAATAAAGCTAAAGCTAAACATGGTGCAATGACCAAATTTGTATCCCGTTACCAACAGTACCCACCAAAATGGAAGTCAAGAAGGATTGGTTAAAAGGAACAGGCTCAAGTCAGGGCCTCCAGTAGTAGACATTGAAGGCATATTCCAATATGAAATTAGGAATATCTGTTCAGAGGATATATAGGCTTCAACTACCACCGTCTCAGTAGCAAACATCTAAGTAAGATCCGTTGATCATCAATTTATTTATTTGTACCGTCCTCCGGGCAGAAAATCGTCTGCAGTATATTCAAAGCCGTTCATTCTACCTGCTCCCCTAAAAAGGACAACTGTGCATCCGTTTGCCAAATGTTCAGTGGGCGTTAAATACCAAACACTAAGATGGGTGACTACTGTTACATCAATTTGAACGTTACATGGGGTCGATCAAGCCACTAAGTTAACCAAAGTAGACAGTGGTGGATGCAGCGTGCTTTGGGAGTGAATTCCATAAGAGCAGAATGATCGATTTCAGGAGATGACAACTGAAACTTGGTTTTATATCTGTCTAGTCATGCAAAAATAATCGGCAGACTGAACAGAGTCCATGCAACAATCGTTTTGACACAAGCCGGAATGCGGTAAATTTGTCTTTCACTCTCCGAATTGCCAAACAGTGCATACATTTATGTTTGATAAATGTTAATGATATGTAATACTGTTGTCATTGCCTAAATATTAAATGAAAACTGGTTGAAAATCCGTCGAATTTATATTAAAACAAGAAAGTTTAGATCTTTTTCACCAAAAAATATACAAACTAGAATGAGTGTATGACATTTGTCTCCGCCACAGTAATATATTATCCACTCACTAACATAAATTCGGGAATCGTCAAATTTAGCTCCTCGTGAAGATCATGCGACAAGAGGAGGTTTTGTCCGTAACAGTAAACTGGCTACGAGTTCTTGTCACATCTCTTATTCTAAGCATTTCAGCGGGTCCGGAATGTTGCGCAGTGCCAACTGTGTTCTGAAATAATTAAAAATTTGTCGATTACCTATATGACACGGCTTTAATATTTATTTTCAAGTGGTCCTGTCAATAATATCAGACTGAAAACAGTGAAACTCTTTCAGAGGCTTGACTGAGTCTCAGAGGACTCGGACGGCTTTGGATACAAAAAATGCGTGCTAGTAGTAGGGCTAAAAATAACGGGAGCAATCAAACTGAAATTTATTACGTGACTCCTAGACAAGGACTTGGGATAAACAGTAGGCGAGTTTTGATGACCAAGTTCTGGGGTACTGGCGAGGCTGTGGATAAGAGTGCTCATGCTTGTTCGTTTTGTTGTTGAGAAACCCATCGGAGTTCCCAGTGCGATTTGCCACTCGACTACATGGTAATTGATCTAACATTTACATCCGACCGTAGGGAATGTATTTTTTTGCTGGCGGGTATCGATTTATTAGACAACGACTATTTCCGTTTTGTTGCATATCTGCCTCGGTTGTGGGGCTTCAAGTTATGCGGCAATTGTCGTGGTAATATTTTCTTTGTAGAGGATCATTGTGTGGTTGGGAAGTTTGGGACTTATTGTTTGCTAAGTTACTCCACATGAACCAAAGAATATCTATCTTGTTCCGGATCTTTTATTGTTGTCAAAGGTTTTTTGCGTAGTTCCATAAGTGCATCACTCTTGAAATTTGACCAATGAGCCCGTGGGTTTTTTCCAAAAATTCCATCCAGAATTATCAGCCCAGTAAGTTACCCATCGCAGCAAAATTAACCTAATGATCAGGCTAGTGTGTGAGCTTGACGCTAGGCTAGCTAATTGGAAACAGTAGTAAACTTTCAGGAAAGCTTGCTAAAATAGCAAAAAGGGGGACTTCCCGACCCGACCAGGGAACACGAAATTGATAATTCCATGTTGAGGGTAGTCGTAAAAATTCATGATAACCCAACACATCACATGCGTTGAACCTTAAGATTAGAAATATCTAACTCTTCAGCGGGTTTTCACGAGTCCATCTTTTGAAATGTTTAGTTCAAAATTAGAACTATTTATTGCACCAGGTTATGTCAAGATAAGCTGGACAAAACAAATAAATTGGTCGGATTTACCCAACGAATAGTGAGTCAGCTCCATTTGGTACCGTTATATACAAACACGTGGTGTTAGATTTATGAGTTTTTTCGTCACTCTGGTTGTGCCCGAGGAACCATCTGTATCTACATTGTTGCCGCGTCTCCGTTTGTAGAGCTATATAAAATTTTGTACGTCATCTGGTAATATCAGAAAGTAGATCGGCTTATCCCTACCCAACGGCATCTGAAACTTCAACAAGATTCAAGAAAGAAAATTTGTTCGATTTATGCGTGCATAAAAGTGCTGCTTGGATGCGGCATATTTGCTAGTAAGACGGTATAATTAATTTGAAACAAAAGTTTTCATCGGGGTAATCAGGAGAGATCTAACAACCGAGGCGTAAAGGTTGTACGATGTGATTGTCGCAGAAATGGCAAACGGACGTAAGTGTTAAGCTGTTGGAGCAGCTTTATTTATCCCTGTTACGGAACGTCCTTTGACAAAGAGAAACTGTTTTATTTGAGCGAAACTGGTGAATTTGGGGAGCGTTGACTGGCAGCATGTGATGAGTGTTAGCCAGCTTTCAGGTATCAGTGACATATTGTCCCGAGTTGCCTCAGCGCATGATATTGCAAATGGTGACGATTGAAACCAATAGGTTTCTGTTTGTTGCTGCGCTGGAATTGGAAGCACGTATGACGTCGCGTGCCAGTAGATCGGTGTCATCGAAACCACCCGAACAGGCAGATGCAAATTCTGAGGAAAACTCAGTTAGGATAACAGTATAGGAACTCTTATTTAGCAGACTACCTGTTCTACAGACTGTTTCATTCTATCGGTGTATCCAATAGAGATTCGTCCTGTAAGTAAAGCCCACCTGTGCTAAAACTCCAGGGAGCACTACACAGTTTTTCACTCTTTTTGGGGATTTTTGGCACCTCATCTCAGAAACCCAAGGTAATTTTGAACCTACGACCATCCGGCAAACAGTTGTCATTTATCCGCAAGTGGCTGATCAGCAGTATGATTGCCCGGCACTTGGACAGGATAGATTATTACTCATCCCGTAATGAGAAGTGACTAACTCCTCCCTCGGAGTTTCTGAGGGATTTTGGAATTTTCTATAGAGATATTTTGCTGTAAGTAGAGTCAGTCTATGCTGAAAGGCCGAGAAGCACGTGCGCCTGTTGTCAGTTCATATGGCACTGTGAGCAGTATGCATCTCACGAAACTCGAGCAAGTTTCTAACTTGCGACTACCCGGCTAGTAGCTGAAGACTGAACGTTAGATTAATGTTCATTTCCTCAAACGAGTAACACGTCAGCCGAGAATCAACTTGGAAATGAAGCTATAAATTCCAGCCTGCTAAAATAAAGTTAATACAAAGCCGTAACATGTACTGGATGCGAAAAGCAAAAAAAGGGGAAAAAAGAAGCCGACTATATTCGTTAAAACCGTCATGGCTATTTTTTGGTAGTCGGCTGTAAAAGTTCATATCCATCGAAGATTATTTAGAAAATTGTACGTTACTGAAAAAAGTACCAGAATTCTGTGACTTACAGCCCCTTACATGTGTTATCAGTTTTGCCTTCTACATATTTAGCTATCTCATAGAATAGAACCTTGTCGGAAGCCAGCACCACATCTTTTCATAATGCTGTCATCTTTGTGCAGACCTGCTTTTCACGGTTGAGGCGAATCAAACATGAATTTCAGACACTTGACTCACTTCCAACTCATTTTCAACCCGGTGGGAGCAGGCAACCAAACCTGAGCTTCTGTTGATGTTCTTTGGTTATGGGTAGAACGAAATACACATCGAGGTTTAGTAACGTGATTACTCATAATTCACTGGCTTTAGGTCAATAGTTCATATGGATTCGTGAATTGCCTTGGGTCGGAGAAATAGTAGTCTCGGTGCTGATTCTGTTTGTGTGAAGTTTCAAGGCTTGTGGACGAGAATGCAAAGCAGCTTGCCTGCTGTTGGTATGGAACTGTATTGTGCTACACAATGCGGAATGCTTGTAGCGGTCTAAGACAGACAGCCGATGTAGCCAAGTAATCGAAAATAGCAATTTTCCAGCCTACCCGTTTGCCCTTCATAGCGATAAATACTCTTTCACCATGCTTGCCACTTGACCTGTCTTGACTAAACCGCAGTACGTGATACTTCCAGACATTATTCGAAAATTACTTCTGAAATAAATTTCATTTAAAAAAATACATCAGACTAAGAATTGGTATTCAAATAAATGTAGCAACCTGGGCGGAATGTCCTTTGTACGTAGACATGAGCCAAACATTGTTCCGTCAAATTTGCGTTGTTGAAACTTATCCGTCGGTAAAGTAAAACCGAAATCAGATATCTAGAGGGTTACGAATTGTGTTGTGTGCACAAGCCCAGACGGATTAAAAATGAACAAGTTGACTACACTGGCACTTTTAAAAAAATAAGGTAGTGCAAATTAATGAGTCACAGAAGTTTGCTATATGGTATGCTGGTTTGATGAATATTGTTGGTGATAAAATACACAGAGGGTTAAGTGGGTAGAATAGAAGGTACGGAGTGTAAAGTGGGTAGCGAAGTGACCGGAAATCTAGCAAGGTGTTAGTAACTTTGGAGATCGGCTCCCGATCTATTCCTCATAGCCACGAGAGTCTAGCTAATATCTGTACTAGAAGCTTATCCTGAATAATTTTTCTAGTATAGAAATTATTTAGGGAAGTGGTGGAGTCGTGGTTGGACGCTCGCCAAGTATGTCAGATGTCAGGCGTTCAAGTCCCAGCACGGCCATTGGATATGCATTGCTGATGAGCTTTAATAAGAGCGAAACTCAAGTCCACTGCACTCCTTCGGTGTGGACTCACCAAAATAATTACGCCAGAACAGGAGGACGGTCATTCAAACGAGAATGGTGTGACCATGAACGAAATGAATTATCATTTTCATTTTTTTTCCCCAAAGTCTGGTTTACAGCAGCATTTAGAAAAAAACGAAGCCTGAAAAAGCAACTCTCAGGAAACGATATTTTCGATCAGCACATAAAGGTCATGCACCAGAAAGTAGAATAAAACTAAGGTAAAGAAGCAATCATTCGGGGTAAAATAGTAAAATCATTTTAAGCAGTTTCTCAATAGATGAGAAGAAACAATTCTAAAACCATTCAGGTGTTCATAAGGTGCTTGGAAAAAGAATGTTGTTCTTCCCAGAAGCAGGATACAAGTAGTTTTGCGAGTACACATACAATTAGGTAAGTTGATACAGTACATTATCGTTTCTGTAATTGACACATTCCAGTGGAGTTTAGTTTTTTACAAAGATATTTCGGGCCATTGCGACGTGGGATCCTGTGATCAGATCATGGAATAAAGTGTATGGTTACAATTGTAGAAAGTTTACTGCGATGCAGTTTGTGAGATGCTAGTGATGCACAAAAGTACAGAATTGTTTACAAAAACAGGGACAAAGCGTGCGTGGACTCACTAGTGAAAGACAATGACGGCTCATACATCCAAAACATCTGAACCTGCCTTGGACAATAGAAAAGCCATTTTGGAAGTCACTTGTCACTTACTGGAGCAAAAAAGTTTCCCTCAGAGACCTCTTCCGGAACAAGGTCAACACATTTGTTTTGCGAAGTAGTAAATTTTACTTCGCAATGTTTGATATCTTCTTCTTGAGCATGCTTATTGCTCTCCAAAAATTGCTCTCGAAATTAATACCCCAAGACTGCGTGATACCGTCTCGCTGGACAGTGCTCTATTTGGACGTCAAACTGATGTTCAGAACCTTAATTGTGTTACCTTATTTTAACAACCGTTTCGATCCATGGTGCTGAACACAACAAACTCCCAGTTCAGCCCAAACAAACTGTGGTCTTAACCGAAATACCTGACTGCTATTGAAAATCATTGAAGGAGTGAGGAAAATTCATAATAATAAACCATCAAGACCATAGAAATGTGAATGAGTAAATAATAAAGAGAGCGAAAAGCAATAAGTGGAATTGCATACGATTTTGAAAACACTGAAAAACAACACTAAACGGTCACTGAAATCTACACATCACATCCGCAACAAGCAAATAAATAATTTTGTGGAACTATATTATAGGCTTGTGCACGCAGCGCTGTTTTTCATCAGTTATTGACTCGATGCCGCATATCATTGGTTCTTGTATCACCATCCACTATATCTGTACAATCCATTTGTTTCACCTACCTTTTACCGAAGGTGTTCCAAAACGTTTAAAAAAACGTCCTATAAATGTTCAGCAGTCAGCGAGACGCAGGAGCTGAGCTAGGATTCTAAAAGAGTGTGCACGGTTCCATATCCCTTGAAAACAGTTGACGTGTACTGCTTATATACTTTGGCTTTGAAATCCGGCCGAAAAATAAATCATGTATTCGCACAAAGTTGTAGAATTTCCCCAACTCTGCTGTCTTTTATCTTATCTGGCTCATAAAGTTGCTAGAATTGCCCTATAGCTTTAGTGCCTTTGTGGAAACGAAGCTGAGCAAACAAATGTCTCTCCTGTGTTGTTTGTCCAAAGTCCTTGTAGAAAAGAAGGCAACGTCCAACCCTGGTGATGCTTGTGGGACACGCTCTCGTTTATTTTTTTCAGAGTGCATGAGCCATGAAGTCTGTAGGCCTTCCTTTATACCAGAAACTAATCATGACAAGTGTCTAGAATTCTCCGAGGATAGTACCACGAAATGCAGAATACACGCTTTGAAGACACTGCCCAGTAGTTCCATTTCAGTCGGCACTGTGAAAAGACAGGTTTCGTTAGCATCCATTAAGAAAAACTGAACACCAGTTAGTATTTTCAAAAACTTGAACTTAATCAGTTTGACTTACACACATTCATGATCAGATACGACCACCGAGGGTAATGGTGGTCCAACGGATGTGTCGCCGATATCTCATTCCGAACAGAATGTTGGGAAAATTCGTTCGGTTTTGGTACTGTGGACTCCACTAACAGTTAAATAATTACAACAAATACTCTCAATTTTAATAAACCTACCGTCTCAAGTAAGTGGCAGTGATTGTGACACCACATGGTGAAACAGACAAACCGTCCGTAAGGTGGATATTTGTGCGCAGTTTCGTTGTTGCGGCGGAAGCTCTCAAAAGTTTATGAACAGAATATAAAATTCCGGGCCTCGTGGTCATTCACGATGATGCACACAACTCTGAGCAGCCATCTGTAAATTCCCGAAGCCTTCCATTTCAGAGAGAGCTGTCCTCGCTTAGTTTGAACGAAAAATATCGGTTCGGAATAGCCTTGTAGATACAAACCACGAAACGTGCATTTTGCTACAAAAAGTGTCACACTTTACAGAAAAATAAGTAATGAAAACCGGAAAATTTTTGCTCAAAAAATGGCACAGATCAGTATCTAACCTGAGAAACGGGATAAAACTAGAAATATTTCCCCACGTTAGGGGCCAAATAATATTTTGCTTCAGAAGGTATGCAAAACTATTTTTACAACCACTGACTCCAATGTGCACAGTGGGTAAAGGTACCCAGAATTGGTCGCAGTTTGCGTTGTTTTCTTGAGCATGAGACCCTCAGAAACGAAGTCGAATTGCATAATTTAGTAAGTTATTCCGCCCGAAGGGAATGCTCTACGCTCAGGCATCTTCACTAGCTGGTTTGTGATCCGTCCAGTGTTGCTGAACAAGTAAACTCATAGTTCGTAACTCTACCAAGCGCAAGCCTCGTGGTGTAAACTAGCATCGCAAACCTACCGAACTAATGAAGGTCTTGACCCGATTCCGCATTTGGCGGCTTCTTCGAAGTAGCAATGGTGGTAGCTCTCTCAGAAAGCCACCCTTATAATTACTAAAGCTACGGCCAATTATGTACACCGGGTATTGTGACGAGACATTATAAGGAGTGAAACCCTAATTTGATCATGCCTACCTTTAATGTTTTGGTGATTTTAGGGCACCTGAACGAAACAGCATTCTACTGAGCTCCTAATTTGATTTTTCCCATGGTCCATCCCATAATGAACCTTCATTTAGTTTTTTTCATCTCGAATTGGAGTTGTGCTGAAATAGAAACTAGTAAACCCACAGAATTGTCGAGGACCCTGTATGCTGACCACTATTTTTTGTAAAGCTAACTCAAAAAACGTTTTCAAAGTAGAATAATATCTGCGAAATATTTATTTACTAAATAGTCTACGTGTCTTGCGAAGTGAATAATTGTCCCATAATATCCCCACAATATCCTCCGCTTCTATGCGCTTGGACTGGTTGCTTCCTTCCTGAGGTGATCTTTCTAGGCGTCGTGCTCAACGAAGTGAGTGCGCCTCACGATACTCCGCTACATAATCGGCTCAATTTTCCCCAGTCTGGAACACATCAATCCCTAGAATATTCTGCATTATATCTGGTACAATGAACCTAAAAAGAAGCGCTAGTGGGAATGAGTTTCCAAGCAGCCATGAAACTGGGTTAGTTACGGCATTCGATTAAACGATGTAATGACTTTATAGTATGCCTCGGGGGTAGTGGGTTCCTAACAAATTTAACCAAAGTAATGAATACAGCAAAAACCTGACTGGTTACTTGATTTGCATGATCTGGCTCCAATCAGTCGTCAAGCCGACAGAAACATTAGATTCATGGTTTTAGACGAAGTACAATTTTGAAAATATCAGAAATCATAAATTTACAAACTGTAGTTCCACTTGGTGCAACCGAATGTGGGAAAAGGATGCTATGAACAGGGATATCCGCATGGTAAGGCCTAAGTCGCCTCAAAAGAGTTAGCTAGCGTAGTCCACAGAGAAAAGCCTTGTGGCCACCTACACAAAGTTCCCAGGAACCAATACAGAAATGAAGACGTCTAATCGGGGGGAATAGTGTGCTCTTACGCGAAATACATGCAGAAAAATAGAAAAAATGTTTGTGTTTATCCTCCCTTTACTACTACAACGACAAATTATAATACTAGTCATAATTTAACTCTTATTGCCCCCATACATCCTTGGTACCTACCGGCAATTCTTGGCTTACGATCAGCAACCGTGTGGCATTGTAATAATAATTATCATCTGTTTAGCCACCAAAATGGAAAACAATCTTGTAGGAGGCAAAAGTGGCCGGTGATGTTCCTTCACTTGCCCTAATCCGAACGGTACTTGCGGCTACGCTCTAAAGCAGCATTTTACATGGGCTTTGGCACTGGTATTTCTGACCTCTAACAACGTTGGACTGTTTGGATGGTTAATATTGATGCTCCTAGCTGATGTACAAAAGTTATTAATTTGTACTAAGCAACTCCAGTAATGACAGATGCCTTAGGAAGATAGGCTCTACCTTAACAGTCACCCTTGAAAGACACGCATGAGTTTGAAAGCAAGTTTATTAGAGCTTATGGAGTTTAGTGAACTCAACCCAAGCGCGGTTGAGTGAGATATTTGTGGTAAATCGCATGAGAAGATCCGAAGAGTTGGATCTTAATAGACCACAACTGAATTGTAATTATTTGCTATACCTTAACCTAAAACTGCACCAGGTCGTAACCAAGAAAGTCTGTCTTGCACCCTAGTCATCAGGGATCTCATTCTTCCTGTTGCTTTCACATCTCTCCACCATAATGCCAGGGGCAAATTGTGTCGTTGTGTAAACTGGCCGTAAACGACTTCATCAACACATTTACTCATATATACTACCAGAATGTCAACATCATTTTTGTAACCAGAAGTACGGGACTAGTTGCCTAGATTCCTCTCCTGCTTAAGAATGGGAACACACCAATTCAGGAGTGCCGCAAATCACTGTGACTTTAGATGTGCATTTTTGTGTATTTGAAAACTTCAAGTGCTATTCGACTGTGTGGATTGTCTTTATTTTTTAGGCATCGCTTTCAGGATGTCGTGTTGAGCGCCGGAACACCAAATGCCATTCGATTTTTGTTTTCAAAGAAGATGAATGAGCAGTTCTTGGCGGTGGACAAAGAAAAAGCCCTGAAAGCACTTCGACATCCAACGCTTCAGATTGTTCCCATTCTAAGGGTCAGTTAACGGCACCGGAACGAGGAAAAGTTTCAATTTGTCTTGTTTGTCTTATCCATTTTAACTTGAAAGTTTTCGATAAGCACGTTCATGCCACCGGACACAAGTGCTATGTCACCTAAGTGTAGGCACGTGACTAACACCCAAATTTCTGTGTGTTTCCAACACACGTTGATTGGTGCTCATTAGAGGTAGACTGACACAATCCAGGACAGTGTCAAACTAAATAATTAGGCTCTGGGAGCAAGAGGGTTGAAGACATGAAATGATACTTGAAGAAAAGCTCCCAATGCACGCTTTCTCTCTAGGAACAAATTTGTTGGAAGTATGTCGAGGTTAGTGAAATTTTAATAAAAAAAAACAGTCATGTAGTTGAAGCCAATGTATGCTAAAAATCCAAGAAGCACTGTTCGATGTATAACACTGGAGGTCGTTGATTCAAGAGCTTCTAGATTTTCGCGATAGGCGCAGTTCTTCCTATCTGTTTTGCATGGATCAAAGCCACTTACAGAATAGAATCTCCCTTAAAAACAATTCTGCTAGAGCATGTTCTACAGGGGAGCAGGCAGATTCTTTGGAATCACCAGGTTTTCAGGGCAGTGCTCAGGGTGGAGTAGCATAGTGCTAGTTAATAATCGTGTGCAACCGGGCCAGGGGCGAGCGCACTGGCACAGCTGCTTGCGCTGCCAGCGTTTGTAAAAAAGCCCTAAGGACTGTTTAAACTCAAAGTAGAAATAAGCACAGTTGAAATATGCAACGCCTGTTGTTCTCCGTTCTTGATAACTATTCCAGCGCACTTTCGACAGATTCCTGTTTAGATTAATCAAAGTTCCTGACCTTACATCCAAGTTGTAGCACATTTTTACCTTTGGAAAGATTTTCAGATTGCTTCATGGGCTGCTGAATAACTGTCAATTTTATTCCTAGACAGATTTCGTGCGAAACTGATAGTACCCCACTGGCTGTATGCAAAACGATGTCAGCTAGGAAATCGCCCCACTTCTTTCATCATTGGTTAGAGGGTCTCTGTGTTTCAAACTGTTTCGGTTCTCCGTCACCAACACTTAACCTAACTCAAGTGATATGGATTTTCCCAGGCCTTTATTTTATCTAAGGCATAACTAATGTGTCGAGAACAAAGCGTGAGTGAGATTTTAATCTCTCTGGCTATCTTTACGAGCATCAGTCCTGTCCAAAGAACGTACCAAGGGATTTCAAATACGGTTCACCTACAAGAAGCGACCACTTAGATAGTTCACAAATCGTCTTCTTTACACAGTAGCCTCGTACTGAAGAAAATGCGCGACTGAAATGTCTAAAAGTTAGTCTCCCACAAGGTTCGTTATCTTTTGAAGTTCTTTTTTTAGGATTAATACCTGATGGTTAGATGGGTGAAGTGACCCTGATATAGTATCCTGTCCTAGGAGTGGCTTAAAGTATGTTATATCTTGGATATTTATGTGTGTATCACTCAGACTTGTCTCAAATCTACTGCTCCAGTATATTATTCTTCTTTATTTAAATTTTAGATGTTCCAATTTTATGGAAGCATAAAGGTTGAATATATTCAGTTTGATGTAAAACTTGCTCCAAACTGCTGATTAGTGTCATAATCTATTCACATTTATGTTACGAACGGGTTGCTGTTTTCCATTTTGCCTCCTTTAATTTGTTGATCAAGAATATTTCTCCTTATATTCTGAGCCTAATTGTTCGTTGCGTTTTCTGTCCAAAACAGAGCTACCTAAATGAGGAATTTACTCCCGTAAGGATTACGCTCGTTAGTATCCTTCTGCGAAAAATATGTCAAAAGGAAACCAACTGTATGAGAGATTTGGATCTTCGTCACTTAACTGCAACACTCTTTGACGCCGTTCCCCAAAACTGTTCACCCGAAGAAATATGGAATGTCACAACGGTGAGCAGCAGTTAACTCACAATCATTTTTGCGGTCGTATGAGTCCTTTCTGGAAGAAACTTCTTCTAACGTTGTGTATGAGCATTACAAGTGGGCTTATTTATATACATCAATGGTGCACATCCATCATGGTAGATAGATAACCTCAGGAGGCGAAAGCGGAATGTATACTCGGGGATTTGTTTCCAAGAGTTTATTCGTTTGTTTGAGAATGAGCCAGGTTTCAGCAGCTTTGTCTGAAATCAGTAAGCTTATGGTGTTTGACAGATTGACTCATACGCTCCGCCACAAATGGGAATGGTGTACTAATGATCAGACTAGCTGAGTAGATCTCGCACAGCGTGATCAGACTGTGAATGATTCGAATCGATGTGACAATACTGTACTAGTTAAGTGGTGATGACAGATAAACACATACATTTAATAAAGTTGTCAGTGTGTCCGGAAATTTTCATTAGGGTAGAATATTGCTGTCGTCTAAATATGGATGTCGTTTCACATGCTGTTTTAATGGGATGCATCAGCCATCTTAATATTGCTGAGTTAACGATTTGAAAATTCCGGAAGGGTACTTCCCAAGCTTCACATGCATTTCAAAGTTTTGCCTGATTTTTCTGTCATGCAGGTCAGAACCGTCCTGCACGCCATCGGAAACATCGGAAAATATGTTCACCCTGAATTGTTATCAAGACTTCTGGCGAACTGTTTAGGTAATGAATTGGCCGACGTCAGTTTAAAAGTTGCTGCCGCTAAGGCAGTCCGCGAGGCGGACAAGATCCAGCAAATTGAGGTGAGTATATTAATCGTGTGCGTCTAATCAGTGTTACCAAGCTTATCTGGATTTATGCCCCCCATGAATGGGGGGCATATTCCTAAGTACTGCATCACTATATCTACATAATATTACACAGCCTTATGTATGTCACAATGGTTTTACATACTTAGTTTGCAAACTCCAAGTTGTCCAAAAACTACGCGTATCTTAGAAATGACGCTGCAGTATTCTTATTCAGCTTTTCAGAATTTTGTTGTAAAGCCATCTGGTCGTTAATATAATTATATTGAATCCAAAGGCATGCCGCCCTTCCATTTTCAAAACAGGAAATCCTCTGGAAGTGCCTCAATGACCAAAGTGAGGACACAGAAGTTCGAATTGTCGCATATCAAATTTACATGAGATGCCCGTCTACAGAGAAGTTTGACAATGTGACACGGCTATTAGAAATTGAGCTATCTCAGCAGGTTAGTGATTGTCTTCTCGTTCGCATTATTGTAAACCATCATTTGATGCTGTCAAACCAACTTAGCTCCTGAATCATAAAGTGTGTGACATTTATTCTACTTAAATTTGGTCCATTTTTATTCTATTTTATTACATCTCCAGTTGCACGGCAGTTTCAATAGGTGTCTGACTGAATTCTACAAAACAGCCAGCCGGACAATTTGTTCTTCGGTGGAAACTGACTGGCATTATGCGCTAAGCTACCATGAGTGACGTTCAAGATAAAAACTCATATCTCATAGGCAAAATAAGTTGACTGAAACTAGTGACTACGGCCCCGGTCAATGCATGTTTTTGTTATCCAGAAAAAATGCGGAAAGAGAACCAGTCCAATCAACGGACAAAAAAGGATTCCCAGGTGAGCAATTCATCCTACCAGTGAGACTAGGATGTTAGCGCTGTTTGTGGTGTAGTAAGACTGATCTGTACTAAATTTCGATGGTGCAGTTCACTCACACGACCCAGTCCACGAAGCATATAATGAGAAATGAAAGTTAGTGCTGTGTTAAGCTAGTCACTGTCTCCAGGGCTTTGAGATTAATATGAATATCATTTGTACCTTTGAGATTAATATGAATATCATTTTTACTGTCCATGAGGGATTTGCTGCACTGGACCTGCGCACCGAAATCGGTTGCATTATCCACCGGTATTCCCCACGGCACCATTCAACGGTTATCTCAAAGATGCTGTTACGTATCCGCAAAGCGTTTCATTTTTGGTCGCACTCGCAGTGTTCCGTATCAGAGAACGATGCATCCAAACCTAACTGCAAAGTTTTGCACATTAAGCGGCTAAATTGACACCCACAATGACACCACATTTATTCTACCGTAACTGAGTTACTAACATAAAGAACTAGGGTAGGAATCTACTGATAAATTATAAAAGTATCCATATTCCTCTGCAAGATACCTGCTGGAAACCACCGCAGGTTAGATTGCAGATAAATTCATCATACCGTTGCGTGACTCAAACAATGTTCACTACTTTTTAGAGGACTTTGGGCGACTTCTTCTGATTAATTTTCTCATGTATGTAACTGTTTTTCAGTGTTTACCTTGGAACTTGTGTTTTCCATTTTCGATCAATTATTTCTATCAAGATTACAGTGCCTTTCGGATTCTTGTATTGTGGTTGAGACAAATGAATTTTATCCAAGGCGAAAACATCTCGCTGTATTTTCCTGCCTAATGGAAATTCTGCGGTTAAAATGTGATTTGACAGTTGTTTTGATTTGTCCTCTATTATAACGTCTTTATAATTCTTCTCTGTGCGTGATGAGTCCCAATGCAAGTTGAATTCAGGAACTTCTTTTGGCAAAAGTTGTGTAGCTGTCATAAATCTCTCTCTTGAGTGCGACAATACTGAAAATTGTGTATACCTAAGCGTGTGCCGAAACGGTTTCAGTACTGCTTCCTTCTGTCTACGCTTCAAGACATGTCAGAAGCAAAAGCTTTCTCTACACCAACTGTGCATCAGTCAACAGTGAAACGAACAGCCTGTCACACTTTATCTTAATCCGGTTCCAGTAAAAATATGTTGAAAACCATCGTACGCATACAAAGAAATCTCTGACGTTTTGATCAGTTTCATCACAATGTTCATCAGCTGTTACTGTAAAAATCAGAGTAACACGCGACTCTTTAGACCACATGTGAAACTACAGGTTAGCTCTTGGATCGTTCAATGTTTGTGACACTATTTACAGGACCAGAGGCTCACAACGTATCACTGGCGAAGTCGTGTTTGTCGCATTAGACTGTAAGGCTATCGAACGACCGTGTAGACAGGCTCACAAGGCTGCCAAGCACAATATCAATATTGTCAAAGCGTCGTGAATGGTGTTGCTTGGGTGGGCCACATTGCTTAAGATCACAATACAGAATTTCTTCCTTTTGGGTGCCTAAATGTGGCCTTTTTGGGTATTTGTTTTTTCTGGCATAAACACCATGTCTTTTGTATAAGTCCGCGCTAATCAATCCGCTGACCAGTTGCTCGTAGTTGAACGGTGTTCACACGTCCGAGACTCTCTGGACTTTCCTGATAAGCAGCCTGCTAGTGATTCCCAATAAGAACAGAAGGGCTGTATATTGCTTCTCGGCTTTTGAGCATAGATTGCCTTACGAGAAATACACTCATTTGCAAATCAGTTTGGTTTTCACGGGAGACTCAATTGAGTCTCTCGTTTATGATGTCCTCCAGCTGAATGTTCTGCATACAGGCCGCCTCATGATTCACTTGGCACGATATTCGAGAAATCGCAGTATATTTTCATAAAGAAAACTACTCACAAGATTGCTGAAAACCCTTCGACAGCTGGAGGACATCATAAACGAGAGATTCGATTGAGTCTCCCGTGAAAACCAAATTGATTTGCAAATGAGTGTATTTCTTGAAAACAGTGCAAGTTGGGTTCAAGTAGATCATAAGTTTGACGGATACTCGGGGACTGTGCCTACCTGATGATGTGTCCCAAGAAGGGCGAAACCAGTCGTGGGCTGTCGAAGAGTTTTCAGCAACCTTGTGAGTAGTTTCCTTTATGAAACAACCATAACTGTGCTAAAACGCTGTTTTGCGTCTGCGGTTGTCTCACCAGTTCAGTTTAAATCCTTTGTCAAAAGAAAGGCGTCCGACTAGTGTGGCAACTAAGGATATTTCTTTCGGGACATCCACCAAAAATTAATCGGTTTTCAGTTACAGGCAAATGTGCAATCGTACAGCATAATTTCTCCGCGCGGCAAATAATAATCTTGCTGCAGAATACACCAAGTCATGCATACATGAGTACAAACCATCTTGTAGTTCGTTCGGTGATTAAACATATCCTTTTGTCTGACAATGGTTACTTGTCTGCTTGTAAGGCCGAAGAGCGGGACCACTTCAAAATGCGTCCCTTGGATCGGATGGTTGAGGACGATTATGAATTTCTGGAAGCATGGAGAAGTGGACTAACAGAAGCTAATATTTAATAGGTTTCTTCCCAGCCTTTTCAACCTTGTAACGAAATTCAATGTAACAGAGTGATCGAAATACCCATCATGATCTTGTCAAACCAAAAATTGGTGCACTGTTTCCTTGCCAACCTCAATATTTTCTCTTTTTGAATGAAAACCTTGTCGTTAGCAACAATACCATCATAACTCTAATGGTTTCGAGTGCAGCGAGCCCGGAAAAATAATTAGTTAGGTCATACAAATGCCCTACTCTTCTTAAAGTATTAGTGCTAAACGGCGATCGAGGCATAAGCAACCGGGAATCAGCCTGCACAGTTGTGTTCCTCCAATTGCGAAGGACCTAAAAACCTACAATTTTGGGGTTTGGTGACATACGCACTGACAGTAACTCGTCATGTGGGCAGAACGGAAGTCAATATACGACATTTTGATCAACTGTCTCGTGTCATTACTTCTTATTTACTTACCAAGTGCTGCTCGCGAGCTGATCGCATTGGTTATTTCAAACTTGTTCCCTCATACGACTATCTGTTTCAGTCACTCATTTCACCATTCGTTCTTTCCAAGGAAGTTGTGTCTAGATATTCCGACTAGAAATCACTATACCCATGTCTGTCTAGGCTTTCTCGTTCTTTTTGAATAAACACATATTTCATGGCACGATTTTATTCAACAATGCTTTATTTTCTAAAAGTAAAAAAAACGTTAACAAATCGTGAGCGGTGTCTCATCTCTGAAGCGTTTGAACTGTTTCGTAAACCTGGAAACATATCTGAAATAGTTCATTTAGGAATGGAGTCTCGGAAATTGGTGTTAAACCACATTAAGGATCAATGGTCAGCTGGAAAATAAATGTGCATAGACGTCCGATAGTTTGATAAGGGACGATTGGGTGGATGTATTCTGAGTGGGGTGAACTGGATAAGGATCAATATTATTGCCTCTGTTTTCCACCGATATAACCTATCTCACTCCAGCTTACGTTCCAATGGTGAAACCAAGGAGTTGACATCAACCGACCTACTCCCCCCTATGAGTGACAACATTACCTGACAGCATCCTGGGCTTTCACAAATCTGTTTTCTATAGAGGAGAATGTCGGTAGCTCAGGTAGCGTAGATGGTCGTTGGCTTGTCCGCTGAGCTAGGAAGTTTGGTTGCAAACGTTTCGTCACCGTCATCTACATCCTTTCAAATACGTACTTGTTTGAACGCGTACTTTAGTGACGTGGGTTACTGAACCTGTTCAACCCATTTCTCGAATGACCTCTCCCTCTTGCAGCACAAACTTGGGCGTTTATTTACAATCAAAACATCTGTTCGCTGAACCTCCTAAAGAAAAACTCCAATCTCCGTCAAACTCTCACTTTTGTGAATTCATTCTCGTCATTATTAATGGGGCATCTCATGCTATCAGAGACTTATTTGCCAGTAAATAGACAAGTGACAAATAACTTTAGAAGAAACTGGGTCAATGTAACCTAATCTTGGTGTCACTGTGCAACCGCCCAAACAAAAATATGCAGCGTTAAATTTGTCCTACATTGAAATAAGTAAAACACACTTCACTGTCGAACCTGACATGGCGATTGATAAAATATAGATAACAAAATCTGGCAATGAGACTCTAAAGTTGACAACGTAAGTTGTTTATGAATACGAAGCAAACTTACGCTTGCATTACCATTTAGGTGTATGATCCTTGTTCCTCAAACCAGATGCAATCATTGTCAAAGAAATTGGGGCCAAAACACGCATAAAAAGGGAAGGGTCAATAAAAAACAGGCTACTCGAAATTAAGTATGGAGCATTGGAAGCAAGGCGAAGCCGGAAATTTGGTTGTACCAGCTACAGCAAATTAGTCTGAGACGAAGTCGATATCTAAAGAAGAATATCTGGTTGCAACGCATTATATCAAATGCAACATCCTGCATGAAATGGAAGGAATAATGGGCATTTTTATACCACCGATGAAAGCGACACAGTCTATAGTCACCAAGTAAAACGTAATCTGTCAGTCTATCCGCAAATGCATATATATTAACACACAAAAAACATGGCGGGACACAGATGAATGTGCAAATCTATTATGCCAGTAGATTAATCAGTTAAAGTAATTGTCAGCCCTCTATACCATGTCTAATCTGTAGACAGAAAAGCCAAACACTTTTGCAGTTGTTACTTTTGACTGGAAAGATGCTAGATTGGTGAAACAACTAAAAATGCAGTCGTTAGCATACATAACCTGTAGTTATACCTACAGCTGTTTGGAATCGGTTCAAATGTCCATCTTTTTTACTCTCGCTTCTGCACTACGAAAAGCAGAACGTTTTGCTTCAAAAGAAACCACAGTCCGGCGTTCACAGTTTCCATTAAATTGCTTTTATGAAAGGCCAGCTAGCCTCTCTCGTGTATCATGTTTTTGTTGTGCAAGCCAAAAACGGAATCAATAAGCTGTTAAAAACAGTCTTAAGGTAGAACAACTGGATGATCATTTGTGCGCTGCCGACAGAATCAAGGACGAAACCGCGAAACATCAAAGTAGACGGCCTTTCATTTTCAGACCCAAAACTGAAGGCTATGCAATTTAAGTACACATATCTTTTTGATTATTTGATTCGCGATTCCCAGTAAAGATACGGAGGCTTGTTGCCTAATAGATACCTAAAAAGGATGAACTCTGTTGATGTTGAATCATGCGATAAAAGGAAAAACTGAGTGAAAAATAAAAATTTGCTCTGAAGATGCCAGTGTAATAGTCAGCTGGAAATATCATTTCCAAAAATATCATTTCAAGAAGTTTAGCATCATCGGCTGAATCGCTCAGTTAGATCCCATGGTTTTCTGTTTCTCAATGTTCTGTGTATTATCAAACAAGTTATAATGCAGAAAAAGAATGTCGTTCAACCACAAACCATACTTGAATTATGTCATCACGCACTGGTTTCAATTTAAATGGAGGTGATAAAAGCTAGTTTACTTGCACTTGTTGTATCAATATAGCTTTCGATAGTTCACAAGTGGTCTTCACCAAGGAAGCAAAACCATTGTATGCGGCCAAACCGGGTAACTTCCTACTCCCGTTTTATTGACACTTGGGTCCCTACGACTCCGCACGAACCGAGCTCAATTTTAATCCCACGGGCCTGCACCACTTGGACACAAGAACAAACCGCTAATAACTGACGATTAAACACTGCACTTTCATCCGTTAGCGAGGTACCATACGGTTTGTATTACCACTATTGAATTTCAAACATATAGACTGTTTTGTTACAAATAGAGTTCTTCCTGTCATCTGAAGCAAACGCTACATCATATAACGATTTTGCCAGAGAATAAAGATACTTCTGAGGCCATAGGTTAGTACGCAACCGAAGTCTCCTTTTAATCCTTTTGTTTCACTTTATCTTACATACGTGACTTCGTTCCAGTTTACTTCGTAGGAAACGCTGTAAGGTATCAAAGATCTTGCGACTCAGTCATAATTTAGGGGGACTAAAAAAACTAATCACGTTACATACCGCAATTCCAGGGGGGACTAACAAGCATGTTAGTATATGCATACTATTATAAAGGCGTAAATATACAAGTACAAATACCCGTAATGTAAATAAACTTATGAGCGCAGACTTTTCAGTCACACCATCTTGGGCCGTTACTTGAATACTATCAGTCCGGATGTTCGGTTATCTATATCAATTTCCACAATAAACAATAACCTTTCGCTTTGCGATTTTGCAGTAGGGCAACAAGAAGTACCCTGTGTTTCCCGACAATCATAAGAATTGTCACTGAGTCACGTACCTTACTGAAGACCGAAAAGATTTAGCTTACTGTACTTCTAGGCTATGTGAGTTGCCGATCAATGAGAACAAAATCTAGCATGGAATAATCAGTTGCTTTTGCAAATTCATATTGTTTTGTCTGAGATGAACAGATTTGGGTTCTAACGATATGAATTTGATTCTATAACATCTGCAAGTTTGGCTTTCTCGGACCAGATTTGCAAATTTGGCCGAATTAAATTCAGTCTGGCGACCACCTCTGTTTTGATGGATAGCGGAAATAAACGGAAACCAAATGTAGATTTTCATCTGCTTTGATGTCGTGCTCTAAAGCTTATCAATTTATAGTCTGGTGAGTTCATATTTTCGATAACTTTCAGGCCGAATATTTCTAGCTTTTGACAACGATTCTAATGTGTGCAAAGACAGTGATAAATGATTCTTGTTTGAGGGATTTTGGGAGCAATAACAACAGATTCAAAAGCTATTACAGAACCGGGCTATTCAGTATTTAGTCTACTGAAAAAGTAAAAGGTTCATATTTTCGAAGATTTGGTAAAGTTGTAGGTGAGGTGACCTATCAAGATGTTTGACAATGGGAAGTAAATAGTTTTCATCAATATATCATATGAGTGTGGTTGCTACTGAAGGAAGTTATCGTGTAATCTGTCCAATTCAGTGAAACCTCAATGATTACACATTTGCCATAGTGTGAAAGAGAATCACAGCATCTTTGTACGCTTAGAGAAAGAAATAACTTGTTTTTTGAGTGGCCCTTTAAGCAAGATTGAACCAGCCAACCTACCTAGAGTAGGTTAATTGACAGTGCAATACTAGCCAATGAGAAAAACTGCTAAACGTCTGTTTTTTCGCTGCGAGTTAAACAGTTCGATGAGACTGATAATAATAAACTTGAATGAATAAAGTGCCACAAATATTTCGGTACAATCTTATGATAAAACAAAAGTTTGGCACAACATCTAGAAAAAGATGACCACGTCAAGTTGTCTTGACAAATGGTTGGTATTACGCAGTCATAGAGCATTTATCACGCGTTATAAAATATTATCTGATTTTATACATGACTTAACGTAAATCCTGCTGTAAGAGCTATAGTGACTTAGCTAGGGTGAATTACCAGAGCCAGTTTTGCATCCATCAGCGGACGCTAGCCCACATATTTTGCGCACAGCAACAGCAGTTGACGAACGGTCAGTTGGTGATGTGACTATCTCACGATCCAGCAAAACCTCAAAACTGCAAACAAAAAGTTGCCTAGTGGGTTTCAAGCGTGTGTCGCGCTACCTGATTGGGAAGTCCTGACTGGCGGGTCAATCAATCGTTACAACTAGGGCAGTTACTGGTCGCCGTTCGATGAGTCAGACACACCAATCAGATCGCTCAAGTGTGAACATGTTCACCTGTTCAGATGTGGAAATTCAGATGCGTCCGAAGTGCGTTGATGATAATAATAAACTTGAATGAATAAAGTGCCACAAATATTTCGGTACAATCTTATGATAAAACAAAAGTTTGGCACAACATCTAGAAAAAGATGACCACGTCAAGTTGTCTTGACAAATGGTTGGTATTACGCAGTCATAGAGCATTTATCACGCGTTATAAAATATTATCTGATTTTATACATGACTTAACGTAAATCCTGCTGTAAGAGCTATAGTGACTTAGCTAGGGTGAATTACCAGAGCCAGTTTTGCATCCATCAGCGGACGCTAGCCCACATATTTTGCGCACAGCAACAGCAGTTGACGAACGGTCAGTTGGTGATGTGACTATCTCACGATCCAGCAAAACCTCAAAACTGCAAACAAAAAGTTGCCTAGTGGGTTTCAAGCGTGTGTCGCGCTACCTGATTGGGAAGTCCTGACTGGCGGGTCAATCAATCGTTACAACTAGGGCAGTTACTGGTCGCCGTTCGATGAGTCAGACACACCAATCAGATCGCTCAAGTGTGAACATGTTCACCTGTTCAAGATGTGGAATTCAGATGCGTCCGAAGTGCGTTGAAGTGCTGACGGTAGCACGCTCGCCTCGCATGTCACATGTCCGGAGTTCAAGTTCTGGCACTGCTAATGAGCTCTAATAAGAGCAAAACTCGATTCCAGTGCTTCCCTTTGGTGTGCATTCACCAGAATAAGCACGCCAGAATAGGAGGACGACCGTTCGAACAAAAGTGGTGTGACTGTGAACCATTTCATGATCATTAGTACCTCAGTTCACTTATCATTACTTCTACTTATAGTAGCAGTATTTACAATACTGGCTTTCTCGTATTGTGTTCATACGCTTTGCTGCTATGTCTTTTCAAATACTTTATTTTTGGATTGTATACTCACACAGAACCCAGCATCAGGTGTCATTTGCTTGACAAGCGTTAGTTGATAGAAGACTCAATTCTGTCCTATGAATCAAACTCTCCATTCACTTACGTTTAACTGAACTTTGTTTGCGGTTGCAATCAAGTTAGGCGGTAGCCCATTGATGATACCATCATTATTGATAATGAGGTTGGGGGGGTGGAATAACGATCGTATGCAGATGGCTATAAGCCCAACACTGTATTTTTGGAGTGAAAAAACATTGTGGTTACTGGGCTTTGGCGCCATCTGGTCATGAGCGACTGGTTTACGCGATACGTATCACAAGACCAAGCGGATTCAGTTCGCAGGAATGGCCTTTGACACCATAGTACCCCATATCGTAGATGTACTGAGTTAAATTCACCTGTAAGCAAGTGAGGCCGTGAGATCGATACTGAGTTAAACCCCTAAGGCAAGGCAAAACGAATATACTGCAGTTATCGTGCTGAGTGACATTAATTTGTCGCACGAAGCTAATGAATATAGTGGAGTCCTGGCAACAAGGCTGCTCACTTATTTCATGTTGCCATAACGTGAATTTAATTCGCTCCAACAGAAAACAGCAGAAGAAATGTACAGCTACGTTTTGAGCCGGACTTGTATTTATTATTTGAGGTTTACGTTTAGGAGAATATTTGTTCCATTGTAAGACCCGGAATTTCCAGCGGTAGTCCTGCGTTGTATGGAGATCAATTTGCGACGGGTGATTTTTTCTGTCAGAACGACTTTATAACGTACATTTTACACTTTCCAGTTGGACAATAGTTCAGCTTCATCGGAGACCAGCTATCTATCTTTTAAATGAGCAGCCAGTGGTGGCTCTTTGTCTCCGTATGTGCCTCTTCTTAACCTGTTAGATGTGTACTAATCCAACATTGTGAGATCTAAGAACTATGTGTGTTAGATAAACGGGTTATTTATGTTATATGAAAACTGCACTCAGATACACATGCTCATGTTATGAACACACTGTTCATGGAGAGGCAACTTTGTCCGAAACCACATTTTATTATTAGAGAAACAGAGAAACACACGGAATCCAGGATAGTGCATCATGGTTTTCTCTTTAGGAGGAACATTAGGACAGGGATCACTATATCGCCGACCCGAATTTATCATTCTACTGTTACATCAAATACTGACATTATTGAGTATTATGGATTCACAGTCATCCCGCCTTGTCATTGGAACCTAGTTCATTGAACCTAGGATCGGCAATTGAATCACCTTGAGAGACGCACAACCATTCTTTAGAACAGTCCATAAAGTATATATGGAGGTTAATTCAACTGCAGTAGGAAAGTAAAACAGTGTGTAAGATTCACTTTTGTGCCGTTTTTGTGACTTCGTGGCTATTTGGTTCGTTTAAAGGTATTCTGTGGCAGGTTTAAAAGCTGTTGACAAAATGTGTACAACGCACGTTCATTGTCCTCCTCCTTATTCACTTCAAACAGTAGAAAACTTATGTATCACCAGAAGTTATTCCTTAAGATGAGGCAGTGGGTTACTGTCTACTGCGTTTGTGTACCTGCTTCGCTAAAACTATGGTGAAGCTTCATGCGAATATCTTTGATTGCTTCTGATTTAGGTTGGCTCTTACATCCACAGTCACCTTGTCAGTCTGTTGTCCACCGAAAACCATATGAAGCAATCGTGGCGTGCACTTCTAACACCGTACGAGACAAAAATTATACTAGCCGGAAAGAAGTTTACCCTGAACTCACGCTCCTATTCCAAACATTATGAACATGTGTTAGTTTTCGAACAGGTGAGTTCACGTAAATATATAATGTTTATCCATAAGAAGCTAAGCATCAGGTGTATCCAGATTTGTATGGTGATAAGATTTTGGCGCGGTAGAATATTCTGCCACCTCGCACCGGATATTCTCGTCGACCGAAATTGAAAAAGCATTAATTTTCATTCTCCTCAGCTTTAAGACGTATACTTATCAAGAGCGGAGCTTCTAGTTATCATACCACCTCAACAGGAAGCACTGCTTGAAAGCGTTCTGTGAACGCACGACTAATATAAGCTCTGCAACAGGGTTCCGCATGAAACTTTTACGCTTGCCACATAACCGCTCTGCGGTAGTTGCTTTGAAATTTACACAGATTGTTGACTGACCTCGGAACCTTTGAAATTAACCGATGAATGAAAGTAAACCGGCGTTTTTTCAGTCGTGCATATTGTGGAAGGCTGGTTTGTTCCGCCCATGTACGGCTGTCCGTAAATGAAAGGGAATACGAAATTACTGCGGATGATTCCTTTAATACTGTGGGTTGATCATATTTGTGCCGCGCCGAAGACTCGTCTGTAGCACGAGCTTAGTTTATGTCACTGTATTTGCCATCCAATTTCGTTTTATGTGTATGCATTGTTTTTGAAGCGGCGTTGGCTCGTTAGTAGTCAGGGGCTCCTTCAAAATCAACTTATCCTTTTTCAGTTGACTTGAACAACAAATTTGTCCGGCCCTGCTTAACCGGATTTTTTTCAACCTGCGCTCGAATGCTGTCGGCGCAATATTGTAAAAACGTGAGGACTGCGCACTCCATCATAAAGCCGATTGGTGTAAAGCTTACTCGACATGCCCAGCCAGATTATACCCAGGAAGGATAAATTGTCACGTGGCCCCATTCACAAGGCTAAGTTAGATTTGTATGAATAATGTTTAAGTTCTTATACGAATTTACGGATGTTCAGTGGGCGTACTACTACACACTTTGGTAGACACCGCCTATACAGTAAAGGTTTGAAACAACTACATGAAACTAAACTCTGAAGCATTCTTTAAAAAATACCCCCCTCTGGGCCTAGTTTATACTGCTAACTTCTCTCTGATACGATGGACATTCCGCACATGTCAAAAATAACTATTTCACGCACTTCATTTCAAATCTTTTCTTGGCATCTTCCTGTAAACTCTACCAGCGGACTCTCTGGTAAACGGACGTGTTGACAAAACAGTAACTAAGATCACCGGTCTACTTGTTTTCGGACTCACCAGAATATACTCGTTGTGTCATTAACCTCTGGCAGTTCTTCAAACAATGCAAATAAACGTGTCAGTTGACAGCCTTGGGGTGGACAGAATCACTTATGTGAATGGTAGATAGTGCACTATGGGTTCGTGTGTCACGTGCATAGGATCACAGCAACTGGAAATTCCGTACTTTGGCAATGGGCTCTCAAGGAGGAACACTGAGTCATACCACTATGACACATCATCATATTGGAGTAGTGTTTAAGGGGAAATATTAAATAACAGTGTTGCAAGACCTCCTAAAATGGCGGGATATCTCCGTATTTACGGGGGCTACAATGGTACCTTTCCTTGACGACAGATGGATTAAATATGTCGGTTATTAGGAATTGTACACTCTGATCGCCTAGCAGTTGACAATGAGGGCTTGTGCACTATTCGTTGTAGCTAGAATATTGTAAAACAATACGAGTCCGGGGTTGCACAGAATGTGTCCTCTGGTCGTCGGTTTGTTCGCTGAGCTGGGCAATCTGATTGCATCCGTTTCATCACCAATCGAGGTTACGTCATCATTGCGTTGTTAGGGGGTGTGATGGGACGTAGCGATGGGTTGCTGATTGGGTCACAACCACCTATGCATCTATGCTAGCTCAGATACCAACATTTCTCCTATAGCAATGTGTTCTCTGTTCGCAATGGAACTAGGAACTGGACTTCACCATCTTACTCTAGGCACCCCGAGTTAGGTTAGCTTGCGCTAACAAGTGGATGGACACTGATGGTGTTGGGTAAACGGACAACGCCCGTTTTTCAGTCGCAGAACTAACTTATTAAAAGCTCTATTTTTGCTGAGGCGATACAAACCATCAAAAAATAGCAAGGGGCAAGTCTCCCTGTGTTCAAGTCTGAGAACTCAAGCGATACGGACTCGAGCTAATCTTCCTCAAAAAAAGTCAACTGGCCAAGAGGGTGAGGTAGTGAACAAATAGTTCTGGGCGTACTTTCCACTGGAATGGAGTGACACAAAGTGACAGTCTCACGGAAACATTCGAATTTACGGTTGCTGATTGGATAAATCAAACGACTCCGGATGAATCAAAGGATGATTATCTTATTTCGACTGTCAGTTGCAGTTTCCACCTTTATCAGCACACACATTCCCATGATTTCGAAATCAGACGAGATGGAGAGCATAGTCTATCACCGGTTTTCAGACTTAATCAAAACCGCGCCTTCGAATGACTATGTTATCCTGTCGAGAGTTTTCAGCATTTCGATGGGCAAGTCTTTATATACCAGGAAGAAATTAATGAGACCCATTGAAATAAGACATGAACGACGACGGCGGAAGTTTGCTTGCGATGTTTTCAGAATTAAAACATGTGATTAAATGAGGGTTGGGGCCTCTTCACTAGCTACATCAATCATTTCGTGCAGTGAGCATAGATATGTTGCTGACCATATCAGAGTACCACAAAGATATCTCAGTAATTTGTTTATCACAAATATCGCGTGGGACTTGTTAATAAAGGAAACACTCCTTAGCACACACCCGGGAATAATGCCACATCGTCGTCTACCAGAAATCCAACTCGTTTTGCATGTAATCTGACAAATGAACCCGAGAACTGTAGGATAAATCTGTGGTGATCTGATTCAGAGACTGGTGGAAAACATCCGTATCCATTATGATGCAGACCCTCTCTAGAACAATAAACAAACCCGCAAATATATTAATCTGCTGTGTATACGTTGCCGAAACAGCTGGTTTGGCGTACATCTATTTTACATTATTTCTCAGCTAATGAGTACATTCACGCCTATGCCTAAAACATTTTATTACGTCAACAATGGCATCACCAACTATGAACTTGCAACCTTCTACAGGAACTTTTATGTCAGTGCAAATGGGAATCAGCGCGATAAGGGGGCAACATCTTGCTTCCGTTTTTGGAATGCTCTTTCTGCGAACCGCTTTCCGCACAAATTAAAAAGTTTCATTCGGTCTGTCTTTGAAAAACTATATCACAGAGCTTTTATCCATTCGCTGTTAACCAGTGACCGTGGGAAAGTTTCATGTACTGACAATTTTGTGATGCAGCGCTTTTGCTTTTAACTTTGCAACACTAAGTTAAACGCGTTGCTGTTTATTTGTTCACATTTCTTGAGAATACTTTTTGCATATTTTACACCCCGTGTATGCGTGTTAACAGACGTTACCACACGCCGATATTCTACTCTATTGATGGTCCATAGTGAACACTGATTAACCAATCATTTTACCATTATCTTGTCATTTGCTTTCTGAAGCATTGGCACATTGGATAACATCTGATATGGTCTACCGTACCAAATTTTCATTTTAAACAGAACTTTGTGATAAAAGTGCATTGTGTTGACCATCCACGGGATTATCCGGATTGTCTCTGTGGAACTGTTCGGTTCGGAGCCTTGGAAAACCGATTTGACCACCTTAAATTAGGTTAAACGAATAAAAACGGGTTAATGTTCCCAATATAGGCTGAACGTGTCCGGCAACTAAAAGGCAAATGATAGCCAGATAAATTATTGATGCTGAAATGTCGATGAAAAATTAATTTGATATTACATACGCAAAGGTTCTGGCCATAGAGTAAAAGCGAGGTCAAACTATTGAATGCAACTGCACTGCAATGAGAGAGTTATTTCTAGTGGACATATTTTCATTGACTGCAGGTAGCACGTTTCACTACCTACTTGAACTGAATTACGGAGACCAAAAATAATGATTTACCACAGTCTGATGTAGTATCAATGGCGAACCACTTTCGGTTGATACTTATTGGTGATCTTAGAAAAACAGATTTGCACATGGTTTCTTCTAAAATTCCGACACGCAAGATGAAGAACCGAAAAACTGAAATCCTCAAAAGTCCTATGTTTATTGTCTTTTATCAGCAAACAGTTCAAATGGAGGCCTCCATTGTCTTCGGACCAGAAAGTTTTATTCCGCGCTCTGCCACCCTAAACCTGACTCTAATCGCATATGGACGCGTGATGAATTTGTTCGAACTCTGCCTTCGATCTACAAATCAGCAGGCTTTGGTGAAACTATGGCGTCGTCTGCTCTGGAAAACCGATGATGAACGGACACCACAATTGAAGCACGCGGATCAGTTTGATCCAGGAGTAAGTCAAATTTACCAGTAAGGCACCAGAAAGCACATTATATTGATGTTGTAGGATTCCTCTTATACCGATTTTGATAAATCAGTTAAGCGAAATAAGTACAGTTTATTCGGTTTTTCATGTAACTTCACAGGGCCCTCAGGAATTATTCCGGATCCACCAAAAAACAAGATCCAGAATCTCGACGAAGAACACCACCGGTTGTTTGCCTTTTAGGTTTAGGAGACCTGCGAGTGGATGTGCCAAAATGATCATCTCAATGAACAACGGCCTTCCAACCATGTGCTTCTATATGGAAAACAAGAATATTTTCAGATTTGTCGCCTGTTTTGACCTTATGATTACTCCTAATGACCCTAGGAAAAGCAGAATATGATGTGCGTAGAAGAACTTTGGGAAACTTTTTACTTATGCTAGTTTGTCGTCAACTGCATGCTTCGTGGCATTTCAAAAAACCGAAACCACTCGTATACACAAACTTCAGTGGTGACAACACACATTTAAGATGTCGTCTACCCGGTAATTTTCATTTAGTTGGTGTTGATTGCCCGTGCTTCATTGTACTCCAAACCGCAAGAGGAAAACTGGAATCGCTGCGCAGTCCACAAAAAATGTCATAGACCACGTAATTCGGTGTGTGCGACACGGCTATAGTTTCAAATGACCAACCCACTTCGGAATAATCAACTTCAAATTATGATGTGGAATTAGCTACGTCTGGCATCCAGATTGCAGCCTTAAGTATGAATTTCATTCGCAGTAACTTTTCCTGAGCAACCTAATTTACTGCGGAGTGTATGATAGTTGCGCGCAATGGGTTCCAGACTGAGTCGTTTTGTAAGAGTCGAATGTGGAAAGCTGCGAGCAAGCTCTTCATAAACACTAACAATAGCTGAATTTTAATTGACCGTAGTATGGGTCCCAATAGAGCATAACCAGGATTCCATTAACGATGCCATCCACCAGTGATTATCAAATCGCAACCCTTGGGTTCAAGTAGAAAGTAGGGTGCAGGTGGACAGGCACATCTGGTCAGCCGTTTGGATTCTGTTACTTTAAATTTCTAGGTGAAATCTTACAAGGGATAGGAACAGTTATATGGCTGACCATGCCTCACCTCAGCGTCGAGTAAAAACTCACCATAACGGTTTAACTTTCGGTTCTGGGCTTTATATCTGCATTTATCCTCCTAGTGGCTGGAGCAGGTACCGTTCTACAGTGAAACTGGGGGCGCAACTCGTCAATAATCTCCCTTCAGACATGCAGTGAAATGTGCGTAAGCCAAAAAGTCGCAGAAAATTTTTAATGAGAACAAATTCATCCACGCAGAACTCCAAGTGCAAATGTGTTTTAGCCAATCTGTGATTGAAAACTGTTTGAAACCGTGAGAGAATGTGGGGCAACCGTGTAGCGGTGTTCGCCCGTCAGATTTACACCAATGTTTAAAAGTCCAAAATTACGCTACTTGAGTTTTTCTTAAGTTTTCTCCGATGTTTTTAAGATCTTAACTGGCTTAACGTAGCTGATACATTGTTAACATGAATCTCATCGGTGCCTTTTTGGTTTCGTTACATCTACCTTTTTTACACTTAAGCTAAAGTGCTTTAAGCATTCTTGTTCATAAAACATACACAATACCGTAGATCCAATGGATCTCTAGTGATTACCTGCATTAAAAAGTATACCCTACATCCATTTTTTCGATAAAAGCAACTTCAGAGCGGTAAAACAGTATAAATCCGTTTGCCTAAAATCAAAGAATATTTCTTCTGGTAGGAATGTAAAGAGATCACTTATAGTGTCTGGGCTTATCAGATTGGACGAAGTCCCAAGGGGGGCATTATGCAATAGTTGTGACGTAGTTCTCATGATTGCTTTGACCATGATATATAATAACCTGACTATAGGACGGAATGGAATAGTGCTGCCTGTTATTCCGGTAGTGCGAACATACCATTTTCAGCCCGGAGTCCCACTGTCTCACGAATTAAAGCTGTTTGTTTTTTACGTTTCCGGATAATAATGTTTGTTTTGATTCGGAACATCAAATTTTTATTAGTTCAAGCCATCCATTTGAGTAGCCATGTTTATAGTGAATTTAAGCAATCCACCTGAACGTCAGAGTGAATATAAAACACTTTATACCTGGTGCTACAGCAGTGTAACATTGCTGTCCACAATTTGTCAAAGGCAAGAGTTTGCAACAAGGGTTTGGCGCGTCAAACACTTAGAACACAACTGACAGGGTAAAAGTGGATGGCATTTACAAGAATGGGAGATGTGTTGAAATGCTTCGAAATGCTGTCCCGGAAACTGGGTCACAGAGACAAAGAACAAGTTGACAAACAGTGAAAAAACTGCTGCCAACTGCAGGAGGACAGAAGTTGGTACAAACACCATCACCCGAAAGCATTCGGAACCCAATCTGCTTTTTTGTTTGTTTATTCCCACAAGTAAAACCATGATAACTCGGGTATTCTTGAAAATACAGGTTGCTATACAAAAATAACTGATCAGATGTAAAACTCATTGGGCACCGAGCTGCATTGCCACGAGGAGGTTAGCATGAGGGCGAGATATTTTCAGGTTCCCCAAGCCTACACATAAGAGCAGTCGGACTCACGGAGTTGGATTCGAGTCACGAACATTTCGGTTTGTAAGCTTGTGCCTCAACCTCTGAGCTGTTGCGGTCCCGGATACTGAGGCGTAGCTCGTTCGGATATTCCACATATTCTATAATAATAATACTTACGTGTTTGGGTTTTTGTTGTCATCTTTATTTGTAAATATCCGAGGGTGCAGGCGATTAACAAATAGTGGTAGCTTTGGAATGAAAAAGCGTATATAAAAAATACTCATATAGCTCCGCTTATGAACTTTTAAATGTGACCTTTAAAGACAATTACGTACATAGAATTTTTGTTTTTCAATGCTTTACTCGCAATGATTTAACAGATTTGAACCAGCAGACAGTCGGCCCGCAATCGGTTTCCTCTATGCGGAAACATGGGTTTAGTTGCCAGCAAACACTAGCACCAGATAGGATTCATTTTAACTTAACGATTTTTAATAGGTTACGACGAATATGATACGCAGAAAGGTGGAGTAAAAATGGGACCGTTTGGTAATTGGCTGGACGATACAGAAATCACGGGGACGGAGATGAGAGAAATATCTGGATGATTCTAATTCCCCTGCCTTGAGAAGCTTGGTCGATAATAACAATGAATAGGATCATCGGGCCGGCCGAGATTAGTTCTTAGGCAAAACCTAGTGGCTTCAATTCGGTCATTGTTAGTGGAAACACGTACCTTTAGTAAAATCGGATGTATACAGCACGGAAATAGTGACGGATGTTACGCGACCGAAAGGCTTAGTTGATTTGAACACAACTTCGTGCAGGGGTAGCTGCACACTGGAACATAAGACCGCTGCACAATCAGTCAACCGGTACCTCTGCGTTGGAACAGAACCTAAATCCGCATTGCATCAAGATTTAATCCTATCGCTTAATTTCTGTTTTTGCACGGAAAACAACTTTTCCTAGGGCGTGCCAGTTGCATTAAGGGAACGCGAACATAGTTAACATTAGGAGTGAATCAAATAACCCCCACAAGATAAGATGCAGTCATACCGCATCACAACGCTCCGTCTGACAGGGAGCAGGTAGAGCAATCATCCCCTACGCTGCTCGTTGACACTTTTGTTTTTCTCGGCTGCTAGCGAGAACAGCCAAGTATGTGCATCAAAATTTAAATTAAATATTGTTTGCGAAGTACACTCATTTGCAAACCAATTTGGTCTTCTCAGATGCAATCACGTTTCAAGCTTTTCCATAGGATTATTTGTAGTTTTTCGCGGATAGCTGATGGGTTAGTCACAAACTGCTCCAGTTCAGCGAGTGTGACATTTTCCCCTTTCTTCTATCCACTTCTAGGCATCTGCATAAATGTCCATCACAGTTATTTTTTTTTAAAACAGATTGATATGAAATTCTGGATTCTACTTCCTCCGACCGCGCTGTAGGAATGCGTTCCACTGTCGTGTGTTGTACATGACGAAATTAACTCCGCCGACTCTGGATCATAATCATAATTACCTAACGTCCAACCCGAAAACTAAATGAGCGGAATCCCCAGCGAGTACTGAATATAAAACTGTTTGGGGAACTAAACAGGATGAAAGTACAGTGTGCCTGTTAGCTGGAGTAGAAGGAAAAACGACATAAATAAACACGTTTGTATCCCTTCGCTTGTCTTAGGGATGCTCTTGAACTCTTATAAATGCCTGAATGCTCTTCATTGCTGGTGATTAAAATTTCCTACTTTCTTGCTTGCTTATTACACGGCGGGCCATAGACATAAAATAAATAAAAACGACGTGCCATTTCACTAACTTTGGCTGAACGACGATACTGCTCTGTCTTTTGTACAGACAGCTTTTAACTAGTCCCCAGCGCTGACAATAGCGCATCTTTTTGCCATATACCAAACATACCGAACCATGCGAAAGTTGTTACGTGTTACACGTACCATCAAGATTAATGAAAGCAACAATGCCAAGGGTGCTAGGGACCGCAGAAGTATCTGCATTGAAAAATTCCAAAATTCGTTCCTAAAAGGCAATCCTCAGCCAAACACTCACTTGACGGTGCATGTGGCCCCATTATCTGAAATAACTTTGAGTTTTTTAACTGTGAAACGAATGGCTGTCGAAATTCACTCACTTCTGTTCTATCGTGTTTAGAACGAAACAATGCTTTCGCATCATATATGGTATAAAGTTAACCCTTATAACTGTGTTTGAAGTTGATACATTTAAAGTCGTTTTACAGTAGTATTATTGACGCGTATCTATGGTCACTTGAACCTAGTTATTTAAGTCACCCCCTATGCAATATTAGCTAATACTTGTGGAGGAAGCTATCGGTTTTTAGTTCACCATATCCAAATGTTGCATATATTCTTTTTTGTAGTAGGAGAAGATTTAAGCGAACACATGCCTTCACCAAGTTTAAATGGTCCATTACATTTGCAAATTAATTAACGAAAACGGATGGCCACAGGGCGCAGAAATGTGGATTTTGCGCTCAAGCGATCGAAAGAGTGAACGATAGTCGCGCGACACTGAAGTTTGTTCTGTATTGATCGAATAAAGTCAAAATTAGGCTTGTTGGGTTCAATGTACTAAGATGTCTGGCAGCGCCCTATTCGGCTCTGTCCAGCATCAACAATCGTAACCATTTTGATGACCTGGAAACCGATAATTGGGACTGATCGGGTAGATTGCTTCCGTTTGAAATTGTATCGTCCCCTGATTATGTATTCTTATTCCGAATGATGATCTGTATGCCCACAAGTCTAAATATGCAAACAAATGCCGTGCAAATTGCCTGAACTCATCAAATTATCGCCACTTTTTGAAGTAATACTGTACTCACATTATAGTTTAAAATATATTGATTTACATTTTCAAATAGCCGGAGCTTAGGCTGCTAATCTGACTCGTGGGGAGCTTTATTGCTTTCTGGAAGAGAATATTGCCCAACCGTCCCTGTATTTTTGCTGCCGTCTTCCTCTCGTGGGCTGATTACTGTCCGTTGGGGTCTTGTGATAATGTAATTCGGGCAACATCTTTTGCGAACCTACGCAGTTAGAATTATCAGCATTTCTATATTTGAATCTAGCACAGTAATACAAAAAGCAAGCACTTTATTACTCGCAGTAGTTTGGAACATAAATACGTCTGATTGAATAGTGTTGAGGACAACAGAAATAGTAAAATTCTGGATGAATGAGGAGTTAGGATGTTGACTCATGAGCTTACGGATCTCATCAAAATACGAAGCTTCATTTCAGCTCCACACAAAAGCTAAGAATCATATTTCCGGCTCACCTAGAGTTTGGTGGAGGGGGCAAAATCACTGGTTTGTCATTCTGCAGCCGTTCATGAAAGAACACGTCTCAAATCCCACTATGATCCTCATCAAGAAGTCCAGAAGGCTGTAAAAATTCTTTCCGTCGTCGGTCCTCCCTTGAGACGTTCGGGGCCCTCTTCAATAACATCTTCGTAGTCTTTGGCTCCGTCCGATTATCCGAACGGAAAGCACTGTTAGACCCATCTGCGTTAGTTCCGGACATCACATGTGTAAATCTGTCGCGGACGTTTGAGCGGGATCTCGAATGTCCGGTCCGAGTACTGGAAGTGTCCTTGCAACGGAGCAAATTTTGTATGTGAAGACGAAAACGAGCCCCAAAAGTGAGGTAAAAGACCCAATTGGTTTGGTTATTTACATATAACAAGCAGTTAAAAAATTGTCTAAGAATGCACGAAATACATGGATCGCCGGTAAGTTTTGCCACTCTTTGGCCTTCACTCCCCTCACCGTCCAGTAGTTCAAACAACAGGAATAACGGGTTGGTTAGTAAAGTGGTTAGGTTCATCGTAAGTAGAAGCAGCGATGCGCGGCTTTCTCGATTTTGTGTATTGGAAGAGTATGCAGCACCGGTCGAACACATCAACTTCGTTCGTTGCCTACGTTGTCGACGAATCAGCAATGCTATCAGGGCGGATGATATAAGCATCATCGAAAAGGGTATAGCACGCATAATAATTAAATCGACGCAGTAGGATATTTTGATCGCATCCAATTTTATGTTACCTTGTTCGTCCAACAGATGTCGCCGATTCATTTGGCATATAACTTCATTTCTGCTTGTCAGGTTGTTGTAATTGTGAATCACCTCATCTGGTTTTAGAGTAACTACACTTAAGACGATAGCAGTTACACAGCAGAAAAGAACCAGCCCCAATATTACGAATCGGGTTAACCTTCCGGTTGACAAAGCTCGTGTCCTGAGTGGCGATAAGATGGAGGCTAGCCGTTCAACTGACAGCCCAGTTTGTAGAAAATTCGAAATCCACAGTAAGCAAGTGATTGTCCCGATACGTATCTGGGCAGTGGATCTGCCGAACACACGACACAGCATTAGATGGTATGTTTTTGGAAACATGAGTTCAGCGTACATATCATTGGCGCTGATCATCAGGATAAATACATCACTTACAATTAGTGCAATGAACCATGTTCGTGTGGAAGCAGCAAAGACTCGTGGATGTCGCACGAGAACGAGTAAACACAGTATACTACATGCAGCTGCCACCACGTTGGCTGTAATCCAGTACCAGGAGAAAACATACAGACGGAAGCTTTCCGCCACGTGTTTACCGGTAGTATTTAACCGACAATCTTCATCAATCATAACAGCAGCTCGCAGACAAACACGTTCCTTTCAGACCCGAGGGAAGTTTCCGTCTGTTTGAACACAGAAATACATTTGGTAGAAGCAGAAAATTGTGCCGAGACCGTGTGTCGCAGCTCGTAGATATTTCCCAAAGAGCTATCCAATGAAAATACAACAAATCCAGTGAAATATGATTGGATGCTTCAGCTTGATCCCGTTCCTGCTTGGAAAAAGCGAACAACGTATCGTTATTCGAGTTCACTAGAATATTGTTTTACTACAACATTCTTTTCAGTAAATTCTAAAATATCCACTTAACCCGGACCGTGTTGCAGCCTTTGGGTTTTTAATTTTGGGAAATCTAAAAAACCTGACAGAACTGGTGGGCTACTACCCAGAATGAGGGATTACTTGCGCATGAAAGTCTCAACGATTGTGCGAGATCTCTTGATAAAAGTTCCGACAGATGGTTTCAGTTATCAGAGTAAAACGTTGGGGATAATCCTAGTATACATGCCGCTCCATGTATAAATCATGCGTAATGATTAGACCGGTGGTGCATAGCCCACATATGCAGGGATTTGTATCCTGCAGTCCCGAAACAGCTTAGGTATGAACGCCCCAACCTATATCGTAAGTCTCCGTTCAAAATTAGTAACGGTCATTTGGCAGCAGTGATGATGGCAAACGTTATATCCTGTAGAACCAAATATACTTGACTTGTATTGGAAGGTGTAGGTAATCAAAAATTGGCCCTGGGAATCAGCGAAAGGGCACTCAACCGTCACTCACCGATGTGTCAGTACAAGGGTGACCAAAGAGTGCGTTGAGAAAAAGTACCTCGGTAGGTAAGTACGATCACTGTTAGTCATCGCCGAATAACAAGCATCGAATAGTCCCTGCCTATGGTGCGGAGTTGTTGACTCCTCTAATGGAAACAGCCGGCTCGGGATGAAGTCTGAGTTAGCTGTCATACGAAACTGCACAGGCAGGCGACTAGACAAGATGACTAGACTAGGTGAATCGACTTGTTACCTTCAATTTTTATTCGCGCCTCTCAGACGCCTGATGAAGCTTGTTGTTTTGGTGATTGAAAAATTAAGCAAGCATATGGACGACTGCATTAACGACTGCTTATAACGATGATGGTACTTTTTTCTAAATTGCGTTTGGAATGTAACTGACTGGCGGTCTGAAATGTTTCACACTGGACAGTAAAACGAACTGACAAATTCAAAAGATAGTGACATTTAGTCACCTTCAGAAAGGCATCTGGGGGCAGTCACATCTTACAGTGTCTCGGGTTTTTATGAATACTGTGCGGTAGCACAACCCGAACAACATGCAAGCAAAACAGTTGGGAGTCGCAGTGATCTCACTTGCAGTGTTCGTGTAAGATACCAGGGGTCGGACAAACAGACAACCCTACCACTGAATCCATTCAAACGGCAAACACTGTCCGAGTGGTCAAAAGTCTGAAGCAAAACAAGCTGTTTCATTAAGCCCACCTGATACGAGTGGCTGAAACACGCGTCACAAAACAACCTCGTCGCCGTCAGTAGACCGGTAGATTTAGAAACCTCTGATGCTCCTAGGTCCAGTGACTCAAATAGGAATCTAACAGTACCTTATCGATGTTTTCGTGTATCCAGATTACCTGTGTCGTTTCTTGGGACGATCAATATTATGGTCTACAACACTGGTGACTAAATTAGTTTTCCATATTGTTCTAATCTGCAGCCTTGCAGTGCTGACCTCCAGTTAAAATACACAGGTGGGTGGGTCGATTTGAAATGACAGCTTGGAACGGGATAATCCGCTACACATGTGGGTGTGCACAATGGACTATAATGTGTAAGTGGTTCTGGACTGATGAGATGGGAACAAGCAATCACTGAATTCGATCGAATAAAATATTCCAACTGGGAACGGGTTTTCGATCCAGCATGTACATTCTAACTTCTGAAAGTCTGTGTAATTTTTAGGTCAAAGGTTCACTTGAACTAACCAGTGTATTGAGAAACCGGCCAGTATCTGTCACCCGCTCGTGCCGATTGTTCCAAGCGTCAGTCCGCCATCTCAGCTATATCAGTCTTGACAGCCACAGCTCAACTGGCACTGAGGCCAATGGCTCGTGTTGCATGTACCAAAATATTTCCGAATATTCGTAATGCAGTACTCATAAGGTTGCTGAAAATTCTTCGACAGCCCGTGACCGGTTTCTCCTTTCTTGGGAATCATCAGATAGGCGCAGTCCCCGAGTTTCCGCCAAACCTATGTTTTACTTCACAACAAAAAGTTGCACGAAATCAGCGAAATGCACTTAGTTGCAAACTAGTATGGTTTTGCGATAGACTCACCTGGAACCCAGCTGAAACTCTCGTTTGTGATGTTTCCAAGCAACATGGTGTTTCCAGGAAACATCAGAAACCAGAGATCCAGCTGGGTTCCAGGTGATTTTCTCGCAAAGCCAAATTAGTTTGCAAATGAATATGTTTCGCTAATTCCGAAAGTTGTTGTGTGATCAAGGCGGGTTGTTACTTGGCCGAACCAACACCTTTTCTTTATAACTCTTTATCGTCCTACAAACTCTCGGCTTCCATTTTTGAAGTACAAATATCTTTTTATTTGATATTTTAGGCACGCCACTCTTAATAGTACCATGGCTGCTAGGTAAACATCTGTTGGTCCTTTGCCTCTCGCCCTTTTATGTACTAACCCAGAGTATTTCCTGCCTAGTGGAGAAACAGATTTCGGTACTCCTGAACCGTTGCAACCACGTGGCTGTAAAGAAGGTTGATACCGTATGTTCTTTGAATTCTGCAGCATGAGAATTCATCGGTGAGCAAGGTCTCCGAACTATGACAACAAACTCAGCTACCACTATTGAGAAAAGATGTGTAATAACTTCATTCTGTTCACTTTGGTCTTCATAGGACAGCTTTACCGTTGCACTATGCGTGCGCGGACGTGGTTAGCGTGGTCAACTGCCCTGGTGCACGCAATACAATACAGTAGGACACTTATTGTGATTCCTCTGTTACACGGCAATACAAATAATATATAATTCTCCTGGGAATCTAATTTTCCTTAATTTCAATTATAAGCTGGAAAATACACGGGAACCGCTATTCTAGGGAACCTAAGCGGCCACGATCCACCTATGAGCACTATGACTCACGAAGAAAGACCAGCTCACCGCTAAAAGAATTTCGCTTCCTTTTCTGTTTAAGCTCACACAGAAAAGTTTGTCAATAAATCTTTCCACTTTAGAACATACGATAGTTGTTTCTAACCAAATCATTATGTTTCCATTCCTCTTGTTGGGTGCCACGTGGCGTCGCAGTAAATTGTGACAACCGAGGAAAAGATTGTCGGATCCAATAATATTCACCTGATAATTCCGAATCATGGTGAAGGTTGGAGTCACTTTATACGTTAGGACCAACCATATTTGACTTCTATCAGTGGTGTCTTCTTCAAAGCTCACAATTGCAGGAATTTGCACGCCTTCTAACCAGGGATAAATGAAGTAAAACTTCACGTCTCTCAATTGAACAAACCGTTCGACAAAACTGCAAGTGCTAATTGAAGTAATCATTTTCCACGACGGCTTTAACACGTACCTTTCCAAAAATCGAAATAGTGCTGTTTTTGAAAAAAAATTTTCGTGGGGCCAGTGAAAGAAACTGTTTCATAGATAGTGGAATGGCATGCAATAGATACTGTACTGAAAGAAAAGCATACCAAGCGTGATTACTGTCCAGTGAGTTGCGTGTAAGGAGCGCAACTGCAGGCGTCACTTATTTGTAAAGCATTCCGTAAAATGCTAACATCAACATCCAGCAGAACCGGTGGATAAGTTTTAGTGAGACATGCAAGATGGAACCACATTGCACTTGTCTTGCGTAATTCACTAAGAAGTGCAAAATGAGTTTTCAGATTTTTGTTACGAGTGTTTCGTTGCAACCAAAAGCTTGTAGGGGTGTAATAAAAATCCAAATTGCTTAATTTTTATTCTTTTAGTGGTTTGTCCTTGCTAGACACACAGCGCAACATGATTAGGTTCGGTATTATTCAAAGCAATTTTTCTGAATAGCCATGTCTGTTAGCATACGGACATTTGGCTACTTCGTGAAAGACAACAAAGGCTTTGAGGATGACAATGCTGTTTTTTTCAGCAAACGGCTTGTCTAGTAATTTTGCGTCTGATGAACAGCACTGATGTAGACAGTTTACATTTGGTATTGTTTTACTCGTGGTTGCTATGCTAACCGACTGAGTGATTTCAAAGTTGGATAGGAGCGCGGAAGCAGATGGCCAAAATTACCCACAGGGATGCCATGGTAGCGCTCGAGTAAGCCGAAATGAAGACAAGTCAGCAGTTCCGGTAGGGTTTTTATTGCAGTAGATCAGTGCAGTGTTTAAATAGGAGTGCCGTTTTCCCCTCAAAATGAACGAACTAGTAATAGCGTCCCAAAATTTAAATCGTTGATGTCGGCTTTCAACACACTGCCTTTTACTGAACATCTTGTAAAGGATTCAATTGATCTCAGAAAATAAATGTGCTCAATCTTCGTTATCCTGCTGCATTCACTTTCCGTTTAATCACCATTTTGTCGTTCAAATTTTACTACAAGTTTACATGTCCGACCTGATCGAATTAAACACTGATCCATGAGGCACATTTGGACACCACATGAAATGCACACGCCTATTTTAAAAGTGAATGTTTGTGACGAACTCTTAAGAATTAGTTGGTGCAGAATTATGTAGTGCTCAGTAAGGATGCCAAAAGCTTGAGCTCCTTAAAGAGACGTTCATGTCAATTCCATAGAACGGTTGAATTGTCCCTACTATTCGAACCTTGTGTTCAGATTCTTGAAAATCAAGCTTGCGTTCCTGATTCCAAAAAGAGTGTACAAAAATTTCAGCTTACCTAACAGGGCAAAGTTGAGCTTCGACAAATGCAGGCAAGTTCATAGTTCATTGACCAGGCCTATAAACAGTAAGCACACGTACAAGGACAGTGATTTCCTGCCGAAGGAGTTTTGCCCAGACAAGTTACCATGAATATCGGACGACGGTTATCCTGTCCCCAACCTCGCGCGAAGGTAGACTGTGAAGCCAAAAACTTGTTTGTGTTCCTACACTCATGACTGTAGGATATAATATCGTAAAATATTTGGCTTTTATGTGAGCAGTGTGAGATCTGTTCCTAAGAGTCTAAATACAAGTTTTCTATTTTACAAAATATGGCATTTTGACAATGTGCTTGTTATGCACCATCGCCTGCACACTTAAAATTAGTCACTTGTATTATGAACTAACGAGTTCAGGAGTGCCTACCTTGAAGAATTTCACACTGTCGCCGATCAATAAACAATCCAATAAGCATTTCCCCGTGTACGGAACACACCAGTTGAAACACTTGGATTTAATCATCTATCCGTCATACAGCACAAGGTAACCGATATCGGTTATGCACATGAATTATATTGCAGTTTAGCTGAGATCTCGGTTTCATTCATGAGTCGAAATTCTCACTTGGCTGGCAGTAACCTGCTTGGATGATCGTTTATATCAGGAAGTCTAGTATTGTTAAAGTAACCTCGTTAGTACTAATCAGGGCTAATCACACGTTGGGGCTCTTGTGGAGGACCGACCAATTCAAGCTCATGAATACCCGGATCAACTAAAATAGTAGACCTTCATGAGGCGCATAAATCAACGCTTGTCGGATTCTTAGCAAAAATGAGCCAAGCAAAATAAACAAACCTTTCTTCTGGAGACTTCCCGTGAGCTGAAATCTAACACACTTAGGGACAGCATGAACAAGGTCACAAGTCAGACGGTCGACAGAGTAAGATCACTGACTCTCCCTTTGAAACTAGAGTTTGTATCCCACGTGAGCACCTGCAACCAGTAAACGGTCCCTGTCTTGATGGTCTATGTAATCGATGTTTCAGAAGAAGGTTTAGCTTAATGTGGAGATTCGGTTACCGGTCGTATCTGAAAGGACTCATTTATACACCCGAATGTTAAACTTCGTTAATTCTTTGCTCAGTTAGTAGTATTACTTAGTCATTATCCGAAGAGTTATAAAAACCTGACTGGCACATTTTTCAGAAGTGAGCACTTTGTCAGTGCAACGTAAGGAATTCATTTTTGAGTACGTCGTCAGTACACGTCGGCTTAAATACGTTTTACACAAACACTTTTGTGGTAACTTTACCGCCAGCTAAATTAACGTTTGCTTAGACAGCGCGTGTGATTACCAAATAAGGTTTCTAAGGTATTTAGGACTAAAAAATATTCTTCCTGGTAGGAACATTCCTAGCATGCATTTGGACGTTTAATGGGCGATCTCAGTATGCCCCCTCAAATGATATTTGTGGAAAGAACGACACCTATTACAGAGAGGCTAATGTAGGACTTGTCACCTCTATCTTAAGATTTATCTCAACTTAATTTATACTTCAAAATCTGCCGAACTATTTTATTTGAGTTTCCAAAAATAAGCTAAAAGGGTCTGGATCCAGATTCACCTATTTCCTTCAAACATTTCTAAAAAATCCACCCTTAGGGATAAGCATCTTAGTTTGGATTCCACGAGAGACTTGGTAGGCGATTTGTGTAGAACTGGAATTTTCACTCTGCATTGTTTGTACTTCTCAGCTTGCTCCGTTTTGCTCGTACTGGCCAAATACAATCCAGTTCGATGTGGTTCTTAATATATTTGTCAAGAAGTCCGACCGAAGTCAGGGTCTAACCAAGCGATGGTAATTTTCCAACCATATGCAAGAAAATAACAATCTTTATCAGGAATAAGAGGCTTTCCATGCAGGCAGCTGGGGTGCAGTTTACAGTTATAACACAAGGCGTATTGCTGTTGCTGTATCAGTCAATTTGAAAGGGTGCTTTATTCTGGGAATTCACCAGAGATATGGCAGAGTTACACATTCGTTTAACTTGCTTTTCCAATGAGGTATGGACATTATCAGATATGTTGTCCCACAATTCCAGTTGTTTTATTAGAAGTTGGATTTGTTTTACATTGGATGAGTCCCAGGCTGCTCAAGATACATGAATGTGCATGATTTCTTTTCATTAAGACCCGGCGGTACCCCTTCAGAACGAACAAGCTCCCACTCACATCACTTTACATCCGCCAGTCAGGGGAAGAAAGAATTTATATACCAAACCTTACAACAGGCACACTGAGTAACTACGTAAAAGAAGCTTTTGGAATACCAAAACCGCCACCCAACCAGACAGCACACAGCTCTTTTCTCTGGGACTTGTCGTTGTTGTTGCCTACCATTGGTGGTTCGGTTATTAGTCAGCAAATCACCGGTGTGCTCTATGGAAGATTCAAGCATTACTTTGCTATGGGCCCATCATACGAATTGAATCTGGACTTAGAGTAAGTCACGATGGGAGAGAAGTTTTTTGTATCGCAAAATGTGTTTTTGCTGATTGAAATTCTGGGACATTCGCGCGCAAAGTGCCGTAAATCACAAGTAATATTTTCAGTCACATCTCTACGGGCCGGATTTCTGGTAACAGTTTGCAGACTAATACTGAGAGCAATTTGCTTAATTAATCTATTTGCCTTGAGTTGCAGCTTGTCTTGGGGCTTTCGTTCTAGTCAGCATGCCCATTGTAATTACATCTACACGGTCTAAAGATATCGTTAGACATAGTTGTTCCTTGTTCTCCTCTCCCAATATCAGTACATGTTTCACGTATACAAGACGAGACACATCCCTCATAGTGCGTGCAGTTGTGTCTGTGTCCAAAATGCTTTGAGTATATATAGCATGAAAGAACTGTTGAGACAATTCCAATTTACGTCGGCAAATTTCTTATTAAACCTAGACTCACATCATCCAGAAGCATTTCAGTAGTTCTCACGTCTAGTAATTTTGTGAAGTTGGGTAAATTCATAGCTGATTACCATTTGGTATCCTGTGGTTCGATTTATTTTATCGTGCAGACTGAATTTGATTTGGTGATCCGTTAACCGTCCCGGCCATCAACGATTATTAATGTGTCTGCTAGACATTCAATTCCGTTATTGTCAACATAGATCACAATGCGATTACTCTTCAGATTCGGACGTTCAAATCCTCTTCTTATTGTTACACTGCTGCAATTGCGGTTAAGTTCAACTTGGCCGTTTTTTTAATAGAAAGTGGTCGCAGGTAAAGGTTAAGAAACGTGTTGTAGTAAGGACTGTCAGAGTTAAACCAAATATCATCACCGCTTTATATCAGTTTCTTTTTCTCAGTGCATTTGTACAATTTCGATACCAGTTCGGGAGGAACTACACTGCCCCGTGTCTTGCATACCCATTCGAATAGCTAGGAAACTCTGTATTACCGAGTAACTTGTGTTTTCCTCAATGATTTTCTCCGTTCACACTTCTCCGTTAGGGTGAGCAAGTGTTTTCGAATCAGATTGGCCAGGGTGGACTACGGTTACCAAGTTGTCTGACACAGCTTCATTAGCAACGTAAGTAGGCTGTGGGCAAAAATCCTCAGACCAACCCCGCCTCCCACTGTTTCGTATTAACAGTGGTGTTCAGAGACGTAACAACTGCGCCTCACTGCCTAAATTTACAAACGATAACGTCTTCAGTAGCCGAACGGTGGTAAGTTGCAACAGTGTCTGGTGTTTTAGCAAAAACGGATATTTTTCCCTTCAGGTCATTTTTTTAACGCAAACTGCAGCTTGACCAAGGACTTGGGTAACCTCAGTGCAACTATGACTGATATTTCCAGTGCCAAGAGGTCTTCAACATATCCGGTCGAAGTATTCGGGAGAGCACCGCAAACAGAGAAGAGATCAACCTCCACGTCATCATCAATTTAATGGACACAGACCACCAATATTTTGACACTGTCATGATATGACAATTGCTCTGAACTCCAGTTTCACCCACGGGTTCACCCATGGTGTAATCCGTGGAATTAGTAAAATTTCCAAACGCCATGAAGGCTCATTTTGCTTCATGCCACTTTACTGAAAGTAAATTTCGACCCATTGGAGGGCTGGTTGAGTTCCAGGTGAGATTTTCGGCACTAGCCCATTACGCCAAAGATATGTTCGGTCTACAATAACGTCTAATGTATTGTGCAAGTCTGAAAGATTACCGGGGAAAAGTCAACGATCAGTCCTGCTCGAATAATTTATAAGAAAATATCCTTATTGGGCTTTTAAGGGATGTCCTTGATCATATAAATAATGTCCTAACAAGAAAATCAAACAACGTTCAAAATAGAACATGAAGCTGCCTCCTTTCACCACCTTTGGGTGAAGAATACCAAAACTGAGCGACTCAGTTGAATTCTCCGCCGTCTCCAAACTACTCTTGCTGAAAGGGGCTCCCATAGAATTTGCCGCATCACACTATTTCTGAACTACCCATATGAAATATCCGTTACTTGAGTAACCACATGTTATCCAAGTGAATTTTCTCGATGGAATCTTCCTTGCGAATGTTACGGTAATGACTTCCTTTACATGACTCTGGGTATTATTTGGAAAACGACATTGGTGAATACTTGTGTCCACGTCATTCATTAACAGCAAATGAAACAGTTGTAACCAATGTAGAGTCGACGAGTATAGTGTTTCCTTGTGCACCACCCAGTGTTCTGAATCCTCAACCCCCATTACAAATAAAGTGTACATTCTCACAGATCACTAGGTAATTATTCGCCAACCCAAGTTCGGCCGCTTTGATGGATTGCGGAAATAGTACACTGGTTACGATTATGGTATTAGTTATCTAAGCTACACTGGACCAGAAAATCTGAGGTACGGAGCTATTTTTAGCGGGGACTTCCTAAACCTTGTTGGACTCATTTTGATTTTGGGATATTTACTATCTCCAGCTGGGATACCAGTATGCCAGGGATAGCTCGCCCCCACTGTTGCTATCACTCCCAACAGACTATCCGAAAGTTCACCTGTTTACGGTTTGACAGATCTGTTTCACAGAAAAAGCAAGAGTATTCTAATTGTTGTGCGTACATTGCTGGTAACACCATTCTTGCGCGAGGCTTTGCCCAAGTTTTTGAATTTTACAATGGATTGCTCCGGTTCGTGATGTTCTAACTTGTCATGTCAGATGTTACTTGACGAGCATAACAAACTGTTCCTGAGCAATACGTGTTACTGACGTATGGAGTCGGCTGAGACAACTGTACTTCTACAGAGAATGTAGCAATCAAACCGTATTTTTAATCTCTTTTGTCTGGTTTGTTAAATGTATATAAGTTCTGATTTGCACACCGTTTGAGATATTATCCTACGGAAGTTGAGCCCGCCATCAACCCAATTAATGCCACTTCAGGAGCTTCTACAGAAGCTATGAAATCGTCCAAAGTGTTCTTGGTGGACACACAGCACGATGATCCAAGTCGCCAATTAGGCGCCGATTCACGTTACGTATTGTGATCTTTTCCGTTTTTTACCCGTGACCAGACAAGCATAGTACACTGCAATGATGGACATGAAACAATAGCCCCGACACTTAGGTACCATGCTACTTTCAAGTCTTCCAGACTCTTAGTGTTTAAGGTGAAGTTTAAAATCACCAGCAACCGGCAAGTTGAAAATGGATTTTTGGCCGTGAAAACAGTGGTAGAAGACTGTAGTCAGAGCCAGCATCATGGCTAACGATGCAAATTTAGAGGGCGCTTTGGTCCATTGTCTTCAGCAGACAAACCACCGATCACAGTTCCCGGGATACGGAATCACCTACAATAGGTATGAATTCTGAGGAAAGTGATACGTACTGTAAAATAATTATTCTGTGGGCTTGTATGATGAAGGATATCCGTCGGAATGGAAGACTTTACATGTATTTCTAACCGGATGGAACATCAGAATGTTCTCGAAAAATGAGATTCCGTTATTTCTATTGTTATATTTTCCATTATTATCTATTATTTATTTTAATTTTATTTATTTTAGTATTATTATTTTCTATCATTTTATTATTATTTTATCATTTTCTACTTTTAACTTATAGACATGCATTTCGAATCGTACAGGATTTGCGACTAAACGGACAAGCAAAAGTACTCGGAACAAGACACGAAATTTCTGTTGCTGTGTCAGCTAACACTGATGCCTCCGCCAGGTTCAAGATTTCCAATGACTGGGATGTCCAACTTCTTTTGAAACCATGGGTGAAACCTGTACAACTGTTTAAGCTGGAGTGAGTGAGTAGTAGTTTCCCGCATTATGGCACGGTGGTGTAACCAATCCACGTACCAAAAGTTGTTCCTTTATTGCCTGTAGCCACAACCATTTAAGTTATTCTCTACTAGATTTCTGAACCATAAACTTAACGCCACCTTACATTATTCCAGTTTGGTTTGACTGCCGGGGTAACTGATGTAATATGAAATAAAAATATGCTCTTTGAGTGGGCATAAACAAGATGGTGATCACAAGCACACCCACAGGTTGTGGAGATGCTTGGAACATCTTTGAAAAGTGATATTGTCATGAAGCCGCGGGAATAACACAGCTGGAAGCTGCATTTAGACCCAAGACATAACAGTTGTTGGCATTTTGTATAAGTGTCAGGTATTGGTACATCGCAAGAGCGTGACGGAAACTGCTGGCTTTACTGAATACGCTGCTGCCGTTGTGCTCTCAGTGTAAATAGGAGTAGTACAACCCCTCCTAATTTGTATTACGACGACGTCTGATACGGCAGCCGCCGCTGGTTTTCCTGATAGTTACTTCTGGCGGTTGCACTTTTCGGAACGAAGTTCAAAATAGTTCGCTCACTGGGGATTTTCCAACATTTCAGCATCTATCAATCCCGTTAGATGATTCGAACTACTTGCTTTGATCATTCTTTAGTAGACCAACACAAGACTTCTGCTGCATCCATATAAAATGGGGACGACAGAATTTCAGGCATCAGCGCACTTTCAGCTGACATGGGGCATTCTCAGGCCAACTGACCAGTTTATGTTTGTTCCAGCTTAGTTTTTATCCTGCAAGAGAGGCCGGTCAAAGCTGTGAATCTATTAAATACTTCAGCTGTTTCACCATTATTAGTAATCAACAACACCAAGTATATAAAGAGTACTCTGAAAATTTCACACCTGCAACTTCATGTTAGTGGTTTGAACAATCAGCCGTTCGGCTACCGGCCATACGAAGTGGATGAAATCTTAACGGAATTTTTCTGAGAATCCCACCAAGGAGCGCCTCCCGTTGATCTCTCTGTCTCCACTTGATGTGTGTCAATATGAGCCAGAGGTCTGTTATGAATGGTCGGTTTTTTGGTTTGATTAATAGCCAGTAGGATAAACGCCATTCCTTTGAACTCACCGTGACGTGACTTTTGATTCTTCCGGTTACAAGGGAAGCAGAGTGTATTGTGTGAAAGTGGTGGGACAAATTACAAGTGTCCAGTACAAGGCCCTTCTATTCGCACTACTGAGATTTGGTTCAAAAATTTCACTTGTAATAACCTATAATTAATCCTCACAAATTCACCTAAACTGATAGCAGTAAATGCTAATCGGTTCAGTCTTGCCACTAAATTTAAAAAATTGCTCTTCGGCAATATACTGATATATATACGCATTATTTGGCATATTATTAATATCATGTATAAATACATTGTATACCAATCATCCTTCGCCGTAGACTTCGGTTGAAATCCAAACCCAACACACCAAAGTTTAGAAAATTATTAGATCACTGTGTCCCAAAAAGCACTCGTGTTTGCCCTGATGTCACAAATAAGTTTCCGGATAACGTAATTTGCTGATTTATGGCAGCGTTGTTGAAATCAGTGAAATGCAGCCAAGACCAGCTGAAATTTATGCTACTTTAAAACTGGGATTAAAAGATAGACGGAAACTTCCAATTATATGATAGACTGTATTTGTTTGTTATGTATGCACTATGGAACGTCGTGAAAGCAGCCATCGTTGGGATATTGAAGAACCGTGTGTAGTGGCATAGATACTCAAATTGAACGCTAGCTCTCCATAGAGAAAATCTGGTGCTTTGACGCATAGCTTAACAGACGGACCGAGTCCTTCCCCAGGCAGATACCCAAGCGGCCAGCGACTGTAATGATTTTACTAAGCAACCATGACGGTAATCGCTCGTGCTGCCCAAATTAAGAAATCGATTTTTACTAGTTATCGAATGGATCGCAATAACAAAGACAATTTGACACCAGCGTGGACAATTCATCCGCCTACAAGTATAATGGTATATTTCTTTCAGAACTATCTAAGTGGGCATTTGTGTAGTAATGCGCAGCAATAAACTTTCAAAATTTCATGTGATTCTGTTGCCTAAGAATTTTTATACGTCTTACTATAAATGTCACCAACGTCCGTCTGGTAGATGTCCCGAAACAGCTTCTTCAGAATCCATGCGGTGCTAGTTCAATGCTACTCAGTCCTAATTCTGTTCTAGAACAATGTCCAGAATGCAGAATTATTGTAGGTCTCCAGGGACTGCCATTTACAAACATGGTGACAAAAGAAGTCGACGGCCAAATTTTTTTGCATAAGTATTAAGGAAACCTGCTGAAGACATGGTGCAGTTCAAGACTTGATTACCAGGTTCCTCGGAGGTGTTTACATTCTTCGAAGAAAACTATTACCGACAAACGTTAATTGTGATTTAGAAAAGTACCGGGTGCAATGATGGTTTAGGGACATTAGGGATCGATTACTCCTTATATTTTGTAATGAAGTGCCCTTGTATCTCAGCATGTGATGGTTAAATTACGGACACCTAATTGCTAACCCGGAGCTTTTCAGTCGTCCAGCTCTCTTACACCATCATTTGCACAGAACCGTTTTTGCGTCTTCTCAGGTTTATCAAGCCCAGATTTCACGAATAATAAAAGTGGTCCTTTGTTTTTTATCCACAAAGAGCCCCATCGTCAAAAGCGCCTATCAATACTCCCTACTAAACTAACTGCGTGAAAATGGAAGGTCTACTTTGGATTTAGAATAGCTACGTGCCCGAAGGAAGTGATAAATATTGTCTCAGGAGTCTTGCCACGGAAGTGTTTTTGTGGAAAAACACCATTGAACGAGATGTGTGTACTTTGTAACGGATTATCCCAGTGTCCAACGGCTGGATTAGTTTTATGCACCACAGCCTCTATTTTGTGTTGTAAAATGAAATTATTTGGATGCTAGTCGATAACCGCAGGATGTTTGTCAGATGAAGTCAGTGCGTATGAAACCGCAAGTTCGTCTGAACAGATGCATTTTGGATAAGGAAAGCTCGAGTAGACGAACTCTCGAACTAGTCTTAGCCTTGATGGAAAGACATTGAATGCTACTAAGCAGACTTACAGAAATCAGAGTTATTCTAAATAGTTCGACATCATATAGAGGTGAAAGATTATCTAACTCAGGGCCCTCGAATTACAGGAAATATTTTGCAGACTTCTGACAGATAAAATATACGTCATCTATCTAACATTTGGAATGAAAAGAGTAATCTTTTTATTGTAAGTCACTTATTAGCTATGCTACTCACTGGTCTTGAGTCAAGTAGCGACATGAATAGGTTAGTAAAATGTCTCTCCAACTATTACAGTCATTCTAATGTCTGTCAGTTCAGCTTAGTAACTCGCTTATCACAGTGTGATCGGCCTCAGATCAAATGTTTACATCGCTCCATCATATGTTGTATGACAATATGGTGTGCAACACAGGAATCTAGTGCAGAATTCATCTGCATTTTCAGCGGAACCACATATAACTTAAACCCTGAACAGCAAACCTTCAACAAGATACACGAAAACATTAGGTCTGAGATTGCTGCATCAGCGAAACCATGTATTCCCTTGAGTGCATTTTTGACATGTGTAATGCCTTTTGTTCAAATATTTAAGCCAAACGAACGCCCCCATTTAATCTATATTGTGGGCCCCTAGTAACCAGTATAAGCACGTCACTCGAGGAGCAAGTCAACAGGTGACCACTTAATGTAGTTTGTATGATTGAATGATGAGAGTCACTGTCCCCTCTCTAATTGCGAATTAATCGGCCGCTCGTAGCCAAGAGGTCGCCGGTTCAATACTCCCTGGAGTTTTGTGATGTACTCACTGTCGGTGACCTCTAGTAAGGATGAAACGGTTTTGCAGTGCTTGTCGATTTTTTAGAGTACACTGGTTTCAATTGTAGCACTACACTTCAGCTGAAGATTTCCATTTCCCTTCTGATAGTAACTAAAAAGTAAATGTCAGTTTGTTTCCTTGAAGCAAGAGGTGCTGTGCTCTGTTACCCTACTCCATATTGAAAGAAAAGAACTCTCAGGAAATAGTTGTGCAACTCAGTCCGTGATTTTTGTAATTTCACCGAGAGAATTTACCCCACTTAGCCTGTCATGGAATGCTGTCGGTCAGAATGTGACTGTAATTACCACGTATCCCATTTTCAGCAAACGCAATTCAGTCTATGTAGACCACCACGAGTTCGAGTTGCCAGGACCCTCGGAGAAAACAATGGAGCGTTTCCGTTTTCCACCTGAAATCACTCGTGTTTTCGGGTTAGTTGGTGGGCTTCGGAAGATGTCTCCAAAATTTAAAACACAGACAAATCAGCTTGCTGGATATGAATTAGTGATAGACCAGTTTTATGGAATTGAATGGCGTTTAAACGTGGATAGTGGATTTTCGTTGTTGGGCGGTATCCGACGTATTAATGTTGTCTTCAAACGCCCCGGATGCCCTGTGGAGGCTTTAAATAACGGAAGATACGCGGAGTTCTCCATCCAGTCGGACTGGTTTAACCGAACAACCCAGTACGTGGATCTCATAGCGAAAGCTCCGTGGGGTCATGAGTTGGAAGTTCGAGGTGAGCCATAAAATTGCCTTTCCTCAGACTGAGTGTCTGGCTGGAGATGGAACTAAAGGGTACTTGACATAACGGTTTGGTTTTTCAAATAAGTTTGCCACTGCACTGAACACTGGTTAAAGCCAGCACACACAAAATTTTGAAATACCATGCTAGGAATGACGTATCATATCAGCTATTTATGTAATCTTTCTACTCTTTGAAGAATCGTGTTCACAGTACAGTGTAAACAAGTTAGACATTATTCTTTCTTCATCATCGTCGATGTGATATCTGGGCTGCAGTGAACGTATACCGCATTTCTGGCCGCATGTGAACGCGGTAGCCTAAGTAGACACATGGGGTGCTGAAGTATCAAGGTACTCAGTGAAGCTCGACTTACCAGTTTGCGTCTTGTGCCCTTCTAATTTCGGGCTAAAGTATGGTGTAAATACAGACAGAAGACACATGTGCATGATATTGTATTTGTTCTATAAAAATTCATAAAAAATATAACCATCCAGATTTCCAGCCTGGATTCCATTCTGCGGTGAGAAGTCGAAAAGTCGGGCACATCTGATTCGGGTCTTTGTAAGACAAGTCACGTAGTTTGGTCAAAGCGTATCTCTGAGCAAATACTTAGAAATGACTAGCTAGCTTCTGGACAGATATGACGGCCAGCGGTCGTTGATGCAGACTGCTTGCTTGGAGACAAATTGGGTGCTACGTACAACCCATCGATATGGACAAACGGACAACTCACTGTCTACATATAGACTGAACGGCTAGTACACTAAACGGAAAAGATAACGCACATGATCAGACTGGGTAACTGACATCCGAATCACTTTAGTCCATCACTCCACTGCTCGGCTGTGTATAGCAGCAACGGAAAACCCAAAGTGGTGCTGTATGGACGCTCTTGACGCCGACGTTGACCCCTGGTAATAAAATCACAGTCAAACTTTCAAACCGTCAGTGCGGCCCATAAGTCAGCCTAAGCAATTTGACTTAGCACTGGGCACTACCAATGATTATGGAGGTACTGTGGTCATCCGTCAACCCTTTATGCTTGAGGATAACATGCCACTTTCTGCATTACGGCGGCAATTATTACATAAAGGCGTCAAAAACACAATGTCAGTGGGTACCTGGTAAACAGGCGGTATTTTATTAATCATGCTGTCACCTGTAAGTTGACTATTTTCGCAGTTACTCATCAAAGACTTCAACAACCCAATAACTGCTCACACAATTAGGTCCTCTACAACAAGTCTTTGTTTACGTAATCGCATTACGGGACTGTTGCCTGAATCTTTCATTTTCTGCTGAAGATGTATTACTCTTCTTCCTTTATGATGAGAGAAGGTACGAGGGTATCTGCATAGACGTACTAATCTCACGCTGAATTTAGCCATCTTCATCAAATCGAAGTACCATGCAAAAATTATTCCAGCTAGCATTTCTTGTACTTCGGGAAATGTTCGTATTTCTAACCGAATAAGCGGTAAAATGTACTTTTGACTAAACGACAACTCCCACACTCAATAGAGAAATCTAGTGGGACTTTTTCATCGGCCAAAAACGAGTAGGCACTTGCGGGTTGGCCATGTGGTCGGAAACAAGGACGGATGTAAATGCGGCGGCTTGATTAGCATAGAGTGGAGAGATTAACAACCGAGTCTCGAACTTCAAAAGTTAATTCCTTTGCTAGTAGGCGTTGGTGTGAACTACTTTCATGACGCCAGCATGAGAAATGCGGATCACTCAAAATTTTCGTCAACCCTAGTTCCTCCAGGGAACAACTGTTGATTAACGCTGCTAGGGCAGATGAATGACTTCCATTTCATGTCAGATGTGATTTACAATGCCTATGGCTTTGGTGTGAAACCATACAGGAATCCAGTTCAGGGGGCTAATGAAAGCATACACATGTTAACTGTCACGTGCGGTACCAATTGTTTACACACTGGTTTGTAGCAGCTGCCGCGGCGGAAAACAGATTTTCGGAAATGGCGAAGCTGGTGAACTATGATTGAAGTTCTCTTTAAAATTCAATAATGGAACAAAAACAATCTCGAAACAAAATGACTTCGCGTCGTCTAATTTTATCCCATCCTTTTAGTTGCACTCATTTCGACATATAGCCATGGATGTGAAAATAATCTTGATGAAATTCGCAACAATTCCTGTAATGTAGAGTTCCAAGCCGGGGAGTCGTCTATTTGAAACTATGTAGGGATTTATTGGACGCACACTGCTGACGATTGTCCTCTGGGATGAAGTAATTACACAGTGGTGATTACTAAAGCTTGAATTCACTCGACAGGTCGAAAAGTCACTAAAACCTTTCAGTTTATTGATAAGTAGTCCGCATTGAAATCGCAGTAAGGCGGACGCATGCGAATCAGCAACGCACGAATCAGAAAAGAGAACCCACAGTTTACCTTCTGAAATGCACGATTACCAGCATCACTAGTTTCTAGCATTTCAACATTACAGTCCAAATTCTTGGCGCTAAAGTGAAAAATACTTGGTTAAAAGGGTAAAAAGATATATAATAACGACTACTCAGCAATCACATTTTATAATAAGTGATCAGAACATTCGTGTGACGATAACACATGGAAGGCCTGAGGAAAAATTCCAGGTTGAGGACAGAATAATGGTCACAGTGAGATGACCTTGGAAAATTCAATCTATAGCGGGCGCAAAATAATCTGCGGCCATACGATCAATAATAACCCACTTATAGTACGGGAAATTCGTGTGAGTGTACTCTCCGGGTCCGGTCTGTGAAATTTCTAAATCACTTGCCTGGCGGATGGAAAATAAAGTACGGCCAAGTATACGATCTAGTGCAAACTGAGGTATATTTTCTCATTCAAATTTAGAATTAGAATGACATTCCATACTGCTTAGCTATCGATTAACGCAAAAGCATGCACTGGTTCGGAATTCCGGAGAGTTTAGGCGATAAGTGTATGCGCTTTTTCCACCGACGTGATTTGGGAATTGTCACCACTGGATGAACCAGAGAAGTTTGTTTTTGCCAGACTGTTGGAAACTATTTCGTTAAAACGATTATCAATTTTGACACGTAATATATTACTTGTCATTTTGGACTGGATTGTCGATCTTGGCTTCTTAACTTAGAATTGCAATACAACCCTCTTAGCCACCGAACTACAAGCTTCTGTGCAAAAGTCAATCGATATCGGGAGTTAGAATAACGCGCGTATATCCATTCCGTGGAGGACATGTCGGGAAAAGCAGTAACAATGAAATTCGCATTAGTTTTTCTCTAAAAGTGTAAAACCGGCACTTGGATTTCAAGTAGTTCGGTATGACAGTGGTCGCTTTGCTCACGATTGAGGTAGATAATGCAGTTGCAGTCCAAGCTCTAAAGCAAGTGTACTCAAGTGTGGATCTTCAGGGACAGCCGTTTATTTGAAGAAACATACAGAAACAGTCTAAATCCACTCCTAGGTAGAGATAATAATGATTCAAAATCAATTCACTCCAACGTTGACACGCAAGGACACCAACAAAACGCACATAATACGGCTTCGTTTAGCTGATGCTTCAGATATTATGGAAGCCTTCGTTCTCCTTTGATCTCGAGTGTCTACCTTTACCGCAGAACTACCCAAGTAATAATGGTGATCCCTAGTATAGTCGACAACTTGGAGTTGGGAAGATGTTCGGTGGCAAACAAACAGTTGATCCCAGAATTACTGATTTGCTATGATAGCGCATAGGAGCGTCTGTTCCGAAGATTTGCAATTTTCTATATCTAGCACTCAATGACCACAAAAAATGTTATCTATGGAGCATACCTGGATTTATTACCCCCAGTCATAAAAGTGTCAGCAATAACTATCTCAGTGTTAAACATTTTATGACAAGCAAGTTTCTATGTGCTGTAAAACTTTCATTGAAACAGTTTCACTAAGTGATTTACTATGATACTACGGCTGTCGCAGTCAAAAGTGAAACTGAATAGCGGGGGTGAAGGGGTGGAAACTGGACGTGACTCTTGTGTATATTCATGAGACCCATAATGCAATTATTGAAGTTTGGAATTAACCAAAAATTTATGGGTTCATGCAACAGCTAAATGTGATTTAAATAGGAAGGACCTTCTGTCCGATTGACCGGTTGCGTTTTTCCTTGGATGCTTCTGTCCTTTTTTTAAAAAGGTTTTTCATCCCACTGTCCATGTGAACGTCACTTCTTAGCTGTCATCTCATGTTAAAACTGCGCTCAATACGACACCACTCAAGTGTGCCTGTTCTAACAAGGCTATTCAAACTTGGAAACGGACTACTTTTAGACCAGCTAGGACACTCACTCTTATAGTCTCTTCCGAGCAATCCTAGACAACCAGCATGGTAGTGGACAATACACATGAAGAGAGGATCGACACAAACGGGAACTTCGTTCAGATCCATCACAGACGTTGCAGCAAAAATGAATCCACCTGTTGAAAAACCCGGCTTTGTGGGAACACGAGGAACCAACTCCTCGGCGAATATGCTATTTACCTCCAAATGAGCGGGTGTCCCATATTCAGGAGTAATTGATGCCTAGAAGGACTGTGCAAAATGTAGAAAGCGCAATATTTTCTAGAGATGTTTGCCCCTGTCCAATGCAAAGCGTCAGGTACTTCACTACGAAATGTCAGGGCATTTGTTCACTGGGCTCACTTCGTAATGATGTTCAAGAGATGTTTGACTGGCAGGAAATAAAGATCAGAACATGTTCTGATATGTGTTGACTTTCACAAAGTTTTGTGAATGGAGTCAAGATGGTATCACACCTCTCTAGATCGGATCAGTGTTACCAGCGTTACCAGGTGACGAGTAATCAATATGTTATCAAAAACCCTTTGAAGGAATAGGTATGGAGCCACCATCATTAATAAATGAGAATGAACAGATTAATGAAAGTTGTTTCCGAAAATTCCCATTTATAATAAGAACACAGATGGGTTGACGAACATGTTTTCGGCAAGGTCTTTTCAAGTCATACAATTGCAAAGGTTAAGAGAACGGTATTTAACATATTTGAATGAGTATGGTGTAAATGGACAGGGAATCGAGTGAGATGACATTGGCTACCTATCAAAGAACCATTAGTTCAGGTCGCCAATAGGGTGACTTGAGCTAGTCAGCTCGGGGGATGTTGTAGTTGTGTGTTCAGCACACGGTGCATGTGTGGGGGGAGGTGAGTTGGACCATGGTAAGTACAGCACACCAACAAAGCGTTTTTGCCGACAAAGGATCGGGTCGCGATGTCGTATGGCGATAGCTTCAACCACTGCAATTGTGCGCTGCTGTACTGATCTGGGTTCGTTAGCCGGCGCCTTGTAAACAACGCGGAAACTTTGGCTGGGTATCACGTTGTGTGCAGTGCCAGCTAAATGTTGTACTACAGAGCTGGTTATCGTCCTGGTTCCAGAAGCTAGCCAGGGTGGATTGTGTTCCTTCATTCTTTGGCTGAGTTGCCTAGTCGTGCGTCCGATGTATTCCGCTGCACAGCAGCAAGAGAATGAGTAAACTAACATATTTTGGGCGTGGACAGGCACTCTATCCTTGAGATTAAAGGGGGAATCCATTGTCTCTCAGGACGTTGGTGAGAGTTTGGAATTCTTGTTCCAGTGCATCCTCAGAGCATATTTTCTTCGCTCTGTTAGTTAGGCTGCGGATCAGGTTCCGTTTCTGCTTTAGTGGCACGAAGCTGCTAAAGTTGATGTATTGACCTGACCAAGTAGGTTTTCGGTACACCGATCGTTTCAGTGTAGCATCGTGACGTCGTTCAAGGCCAACATCTAGGAAATGGAAAAAGTTGTCGGTTTCTCCTTCCGAGGTGAATTGAATGGCAGTGTGGGCCTTATTGAACTCTTGTTGGAGTGATTCCAATTCGTCTTTTTGTTGTTAACAACGGCGAAGACGTCGTCAACATATCGGCAGTAATGCTGCATATTCTCAATGTTAGCCTTTAAGGGACCATTTTCAAGTTTACTCATGAAAATGTCGGCTAGCATTGGGCCCAGTGGTGAGCCCATGGCAACGCCGTCAATTTGACGGTAGAACATGCCATTGAACAGTAGTTGCACATACGACATCGCGACCCGATCCTTTGTCGGCAAAAACGCTTTGTTGGTGTGCTGTACTTACCATGGTCCAACTCACCTCCCCCCACACATGCACCGTGTGCTGAACACACAACTACAACATCCCCCGAGCTGACTAGCTCAAGTCACCCTATTGGCGACCTGAACTAATGGTTCTTTGATAGGTAGCCAATGTCATCTCGCTCGATTCCCTGTCCATTTACACCATACTCATTCAAATATGTTAGATACCGCTCTCCTAACCTTTGAAATTGCATGACCTGAAAAGACCTTGCCGAAAAGTTGTTTCCAATAAGGACAAAGATCAACTGCTAATCCAAAATTACCTCACGTTTTTAGGGAAATGAAGAGATTTGGCAATTTTATGAGCAGGTTTCTTCATGAAAACGAAATGCCATTTTTCGATTTTACGGAACGGTTGTGCTCGCCGTTCCTCTTTCTTTCTATCGAATAAAATCCGCAGCAAAATTCAGTGAAAAAGGGATTGTTCAGGCGACCGTAAACATCAACGAACAGCACTGTGACTTATATGGTGTCTACGAACAGACCCATCAACAAACCAAGCTGACAGCACATTTGTCACATCCACGAGGACGTCTGTTACTTGCGTTCCGAGGTAACTTTACGGGGAGCCATCAGCTGGTGGTGCGTGAAATAGAACAGATGAATACATTTCAGTTGACAAGTAAGTTTCATACCTCTGCAAAATCGTTCACATTTTTATGCTTAGCCTTACTGGCTGTTGAGTGGAAGATATCCTCACGTTCGGTACGATGGGGATTGTTCACTGAATGCAACTAAAATGTAGCTAGTGGAGTTGAAACCAAAAGGATTTGAATGAAGCGGTTCGGTGGAAACCCCGGGTTTTTGACTGCTCATCTGTCTTAAGGCTTCAGACGTTTAGGTAATACGACCTCTGAGAAATAGTTCCTAAAGTCTTCACAATCGCCGATCGTTCTCAAAAATATAAAGTGGATGCAATGTCACTGGAAAGGAATTTTCACTCAGGCTGTTCGGAAACGCGAAAATCTAAAGTGTGCAAGTGAATTTCAATAGTTTCAGCTGCCGCTGGATCCTGAAATCTCCACCAGATGCGCGGTATTCAATACATGATATTAGGGGCTGGATTTTGTTCGTGATCAGCTAGAGTCTTGGCTGCATGCAGTACACTGGCGCCTGAGATTGGTCCAGAAAAGACTAGTATCGCACAGAAAGTCTTTCCAACAAGCGCCCTTAAATACCCAGCACACTAATGACGGTGAATATACAGTAGCCACCTGTAAATCAACCGAAAAAGACAGGTCACCAATCTCAATAAATCAGAACTGGCATGGTGGAAATTCGGCATTGGAACTCGTGAACTACTTTACCAATTAAGCTCACTTCACGTAATCTGCACAGCAGTGAAAAAATCTCACAAGCCCTTTTTCTGATGAGCTGCCACCTGAAGAACCAGTTCGGATTTGGTTGCAGGATATAAACGGTTTGATCAAGCGATGGTAAGAATGCACACTGTTGCTCACCACTTGCACCAGCCAATCAGGGCCTAATAACATGCCGTTCATTTACAAACAAAATATCACGGTTTCGACTTTCCACAGAGGTTTGTGAAACGCAAATTATTGATTCCCAACAGAGATAAAACACCGGCGTCGTCTTCTTTTGGCTTGGAGGCACTCCAATTACTAGGTGATGTCTTAGTGATGTCTTAGTTTAAGCTCCTTAATAAGAGTCATCATCTGAAATTTTCGTGAAAACCTTCTTTGAAAACTGGTTTGGATGTTGCAGTGTAGCCCTAAGTACTTCCTGAACTGCCGAACACTCTCCAACACGAAGCCAATCGATCTAATTCACGACAACTCGCCAGAGGAAGATTAAACCACCTGCTCAGTATGTTGGTTAGTTACATTAGTACAAAAGAATATGCGACAAAGCACAGAATTGGCATGCTTAAACACCAAAAATTACCCAAACTAAATACTCAGGAACGTACCAAGGAGGAAAAAGCACACTGGCATGCACCGTAGAGTACATTACCATGTGTTCTCATTCTTAGCCGACAGACGGACAAGTTCCGTCTTTGATACGTTGAGTAGGAGCGCCAGAAGTGAAGTGACAATAAGCGTCACCTAAGGGAACTCAGGGCCAGCAGGTTGTAGTTTGACCGATGTCTTTAAAAGTGAAAAACCCACTTGGTGAGATGGACTTCACTAACTGAAATGTAGAGGACGGAAACAGATAAATCATATTTTTGCTATACATTTCCAATCACAATACTAAATTTCGTCAAAAACCTGTACAATATATCAGAAAAGTACATGTGATTTGTTCATGCTTGTGCCCCGGTCTACTTAGACGGCGTCGACAACTAGACAATTCTTCGTAAAAGTACTCCTGCGCAGTGTCCGTCAAATGAAAAAGCAGACGTCTGCATATGAACAACTAGGTATACCAAATTCAAGTTTCTTCGTGAATGCTACCAATCAGACAGAAGCGTTCCGCTTACAGCTGTAGATTTTCCAAGCAGTACACTGATATTCTGAACATATTTTTCTACATTATTGTTGCGAGCACTGGAATTCCGAAACAGGAGAAAAAATCAAAGCCAACGTCCAATGATTTCTTAAACCAGCCGTTCACATGAAAATCACTACCGACGAAAACCGGCCACATGAGTAAAATGTGATGATTTATAGACAACATGTTTAGAGAAAGCAACTCATTATCCACTATCCTCGTATTCCTTCGAAATAAAGATTCCGAGTTATAACACGTAAAGTGCGCATAAAAATAACGCAAACGTATATTGTCACTGCTCGCTTGATACCTAGTGCCTACATTCCAACTCTTGAACTTGCTCGTTTTTATTATGTTCACCTCTGTTTACCCTCTCTTCAAAGTGATTAAACGCTCGATACGGTCAAGACACACGCAATACCCCACTTTTCATCGCACGCATCACGAGACACGTCTATCACTGGGGCACGATCAGACCGTTCATTTGCAATTAGAGTGGAACGCTGGAGACAAAAACGGGTTGCTTCGTGAAGGAGTAGTTAAGTTAAGTAGTCATACTTTGATGGGTGCCGTAAAAATACGCGGTGACTTCTCTTGGACTGAAGGAGATCAACTGAGCACGCTCGACAATGCTGTTGAAGGCTACGGGCGTCAACTGCATCTGTGAGTCACACCAGTCAGTAGAAATTATACTTCCACATTCGCATTACTCTCGTTTGAACAGTCTTCCTTCTGTCCTGGCACAGTTATTCTCCTGATAGGAAGGACTGGAAATGATATTCGTTTTCGTTAGGAGGTAACAGCTGTTCATATCCTAGGCAGTGACGGCGTCTGAACTCCGAACTCCTTTAACATAGCACGGTACCACCGTTCTAATTCTGTTCCGGGTGACGTAGCACCTCACATTCATAATGTGTGTTGCACAACACTTGGTGTTATTTTACTGACAGAGGCTCCTTTCAGAACGGTTGAGTAATGCTCCAACCCTGGTTCATGGCTTATGTTAATTTATCCGATGGTATCTTGCAGATCAGTGGCATCAAGTTTTGTAGAAGGCAGCACAGCGACCAGTTCGTCAACTTCAATTTCACGTTTTCTCCTGTTGTCTAATATAACTCTTCTTATGTATTCTGACCGCAATTTTGTTAACCAACGGTCTGTTTCACAGGTTCCAGTCAAATGTAACTTCATTTGCATGATGCAGTGTAAACAAAACGGGCAGCATTTTCATCATATTGTGTTACATATCTGGAATACCTTATAGCTTACATGCTACAGATGACTATGAAAAAAGTGGGGAAGCCTAAATACACACATTACGTCCGGTTGCGTTGTTTACGCCTTGAATGAAGTCTGCATATGCTGAAGATATAACACATTCAAGTTGTAACACTCTAGAGGCTGTTGGCAAAGGCAGATTAATAGAAATATATGTTGGCACTCAGAGGAATCTGCGCTCTACACGATTGACTAGATCAACACTTTCTCAGTGAGATGAAAATTAACTGAGACTTAAATCTGTGAGTCACCTAAATGTGATTTTGCTGACTACGTAAGGGATAGGCTTGTACTGGTTGATTAAGGAATCTTGGATGTTATTCACTGTACATAGTCTGCTTCTAAACCTGTCTGTGGATATGAAGGCGATATCTTGAAGTAACCATCTATTTAGATTGACGACTGCCAATCGACCGCATAAATATCAAATCGCCGTACGCAAAGAATGTTCGTTGGCACTGATGCGTCCGTGAACAGCACATTTTGATCCACCTCTTCATACAATCGACCATCATCACTCAAGCGAATGGTAAATAGAAATCAAATGCCCTCGCGGGCACCAAGGAACCGATTCGACTCCAAATAGCTAATACGAGCGTGCAAATCTCCAAGGATGATAAATGGCCTGTTCAGCAGTTTAGATTTGATAGGCAGGCACCACAGGAGACAAATCTCCTATTTTTCCATTCAGAACGGTAAGTTGACGGCATCTCACGAGGATTAAGATGGTCACATTAGTGTCCATTTTCATGGGGCATATGGTGCACATTTGCTGGAAAATAAACCTACATTAAGGAGCTGATCTGCTCCTGGATTTTAGTTAAGTAAAATCATAAAAACAAACCGGGTTAATACGTTTGCTGATATGCAGCGTGGAGGCAACAAAAAACCGCACATGTTATTCAATAAATTCAGGGAAAGACACCGTAGATCCTTCATAGAAGAATGGGCTATCCGAAAAATTTGCTAAATTTATCTCCCTATTTCAATCTAAGATGAAAGATAGCGTTCAACTTACTCAGCTATTTCGGCAAGCCTCGAAGGTACCCTGAGTTTGAGGCAAGGCTTCATTCCGCCGTCCATACAGCTTTGCCTGCTTTAACTTTAAGTCTTTCTACTTCAACTTAGCTAGAGAGATTCGATATACTTTATTTTACGGGCACATACTGAATGAACAGGTTGGTGCGCTTCACTCGTTGAGTAAAATACTCTAAAGTAGTGGGGTGCGTTCAATAAATGGTCATATGGCCCTCTTTCAAGCTGTGCCACAGTTAGGGAACTAGATCTAAAGTAAATTATCTCGGTAGGAGTAATGTGCCATGTTGAGTACAGAGCGGATCATGCGTCCATAGGGCCTCAAGTGCTATCTCCACGCAGGGGACGGATTCAATAGGTTATCATCATCATCATCTTCATCATCATCATCATCATCATCATCATCATCATGGGCAGCGTGATATCAGTGTTCAACACCGATGCTTCGCTGATGTAGGGTTCAATAGTTAGCCGTAGTTGGGTCATACAACATTATGGGGTCGTGTAAAGGTTGCCGAAACAGCTGAAAACAACGAATCAGCAGCGGAGGCGATGTAAGAACGGCTATGAAAGAAACCCTCGGCATCAGGAAGGAATTTAAAGACGATAACCAAACTTCCAAAGAACAGTGTTCAGGATAAGATGTGAGCATGTGAATGTCGCCAGAATGAAAGAATGTTTCTCGGCAGATTTTAAAAATTTCCCGGAGTGAAGATGTTTCACAAATGTCTATAAGCGCTACAATCATACTAATGTCCGGAGGAAAGGGGACTCCGTTCGTCCTGCACAAAAGTAAAAATCGTGGCATGGATTCTGACGAATCGTTTCAGTGGTGATAATCTGGAAGTATGTATCAGTGAACACACTACGCACCGCAGTCGTGGATTTCACGGAAGCTTTTGACTTACTGTACTGAGAGAACTGATGGATCAATCACAGCAAGCTAGAATGCCTTGGAAACCTAACACAGTCATCAAATTTTATTGTCTCTGTGAGTTTGTCTATTAAGATAGAATTCAGTACAAGCATAAAACAAGGTTTCGCTCTGCCTCAATCTTGGTTCAGTCTGCATCTGACCAGCCTTTAAGCGACGGAGCACCATGATTCGGAGAACGACTTAAACACCTTGTGCCATCTACAGGGTTACCTCCTCCGCCGGTACCACCCCATGACCAAAACAGAACCGCATGAGTCAGATTCATGTGCTGTTTTGGGCAGATTGCACATTCGGAGGCGGAATCGCATCAGACAACACCATTATTTGGGTACGGCAACTTGGCTTGGTCTGGTTTGGTCTGGTTTCTAAACCACCAACCACTTACAAAACTACCCAAGTATCATGGCTGCAGACGATTTAGGTTCAAATCGAATCACCTGCCTAAACAGAACCAACTTGCATATTGCCAACTCATTCAACTTAAAGAATTGGGAAATGGTTACTGTATCTTCTTTGTGAGGTTCGACCATTTCTAGACCTGTTTCATCTTAGTATCTGCCCTCACTGTCATCCTTTGAGATGATAGTACCAGTAGTAACAAGACTACTAGTCTGTCTGTTGGTTATTCAGTCCCAACAAAACGGTGTGGTAGTAGACATCACATCATCACCATCAGTTATCATAAATTACCCAGGGAAGATAAGCTATCCGCTGAAAATTCGACGAACTAGTAAATAAGGCCAATGTCTCATTCCATTCTAGAATGACATAACTTCATTATCTACTCAGTCTAATGTGAACTGACCGAAACCCCTGGATATTTTGGAGCAAGTATGTATGTACAATGTGCGTCAGCTACAGAATTTGGTTGACCTAGATCCCAGATCATCATCAAACAACCCCTTGTCCCAGGACTAAAACATTTAGAAATATTAAACAATTTATAAAAGCATATTTACTTGTTTGGGAAATGAAAACCCTTTCAGTCTTCTCGTTGCATGTTGTAAACAATTAACCGCCAGGCTTATGCACCGTGTCCATCGCGGTTCTACTTATATGGTCCGCGTCAGTTTGGAAATCCCGTCAAAAGAAACGAGCAGTGAAGCAAGTGCTAACCGCTGGCTTATTATCGATTAGGGTACGACGCACTAAACTCTTTTTACGTTATCTTACTTAATCACTACATTCTGTATTTTAGGAAATCGCAGCTGACAAAACCAGGACAGGAATTGTGAGTAAATTTTTTTTAAAATTCCGACGGACGAATGTTTGAAGTTAATTTTGGTAAGGTGTGCTTTTTAAAATAGTTAAAAACGAAAAGATAAAAGGAGAGAAGTTGATGATTGATTGCGTTAGGACGTAGCAGAACATTCAATATACTCAAGCGCAAGATAGATCACAAAGTGAGATACAAGTGTCGCAAATTTGCATCCGGAGAGAGACTTTCACACAGAATTATGAAATATGATGTACGGCGTTTTTTATTTGTAACCTGTTGACTCAGTCTGGTTCACCTTTTGCCTGCTTTATTGGTTTTGTTCAACTTTTTAACCCAGTGAAGAAATCGCAGTGTACTGAAGCGATTTTTTGTTTCATCAGTACGTTATATTTTGCTAGCAACTCGACCAGTTTGAAGAAGTCAGTAAATATTTTTAAAAGTCTGCGGCACTCGTGGACGACCGGATAATTATTGTAGAAACGTAACTCGGTTGTTGCACAACGTTGCGGCAAGACAGACCTAAATATCAGAAATAAGGCGCGACTTCGAAACAAGAAAAAGACCTAAGAACATCTCCGAAGTGTCCCACTTTTATGTGTTTACATCCTCTCCATATGGACGTGGAAATTTCTCATGGTTGTTTATGTCACAACGCTCTCATAAGGTCTTGCGAATGGGGGTCGTTGGCACAAATTCGCCCTTGAGCTGCAGTACATGCAACCTTATGTGAAAACCACAAAACGGAGAAAGTGTAGTAGGCCGGGCAGTCGCGTTGTTTTTCTGCCCACACCGAACTCGGCTTTGGATAAGTGAAAGAGAACTTTTAAGCACTGAGCGAGCGTAGGGAATTTTGCCAGTCGACCAGGACAACATTCACCTAAAACATACTTGACTATCTGGTAAATAAAGGGTATGTGGCTTGGTGTCACACTGAGGGCAAACATCACTGGCTGGCACCAGTAAGAGAGACTGAACGAATTTCTTTTATGCACACTGTACACGCGAATGGGCGAACCAGGTTAACAATAGCACCATTAAACATTCCGCTTGGTTTGAACTGAGCTTTTGACTACCTGCTGACGGCCCATGAATTTCGCAATACCCCAAAACTGCAACCAAAAAGTTGCCCAGTGGGTTTCAAGCGTGTCACTCTACATGACTGGGAAGTCCTGGCTGGCGGGTCAATCGATCTTCACAACCAGGATAGTTACTGGGTCGTCGTTCGATGCGTCGGGCACACCAATCACATCGCTCAAGTGTGGACGCGTTCGCCTGTTCAGACATAAAAATTCAGATGCGTCCGACGTGCGTTGGTGGAGTAGTTGTTACAGGCTCGCCTCGCATATCGGATGTCCGGGGTTCAAATCCCAGCTCTAATAAGAGCGAAACTCGAGTCCAGCGCTTCCCTCTGGTGTGCACTCAACGGAATAATCACGCCAGAACAGGAGGACGACCGTTCAAACGAGTGGTGTGGCTATGAACAAAATGTGTCATGAGTAACTGCATGCTCCTTGTCCAAGGGAAGGCTAATAAGGAGTCTGAACATGATCAGAACTTCCTAAGCTCATCCAGTCCTTAAAGGGCTTGATGGTCCACCCAGACAGGTGACCAACTGTAGTATTTGCGGAGGTGACACAAGAGAAACACTGAATCAACCAACAAATTTAGAGTGGGCAGAATTGCCCTCTGGTCTGCATCCTAAGCAATTAGGTTTAAAAAATAACTGAAGTCTGGTTAACTAAAATATGAATTTTGTAGCTTCAAAGTTCCTCTAGCGTTTAGAAAGAAATTCTCACGAAAGATACAAAATATCTCAACCATGCGTCTTCTGTACAACCAGATTAATTCTGAGAATACCAGCATCAAGTCCGGGTTTTCCAGCTGAACCTTTCAGATTTCACCAAGGAAGATGGCCATGAACGATTTCATGGCCACTCCGTTATTATGGCAATCTTGCGTGTCGTTAAAAGGAGGCAAAGAATGAGACCCGTCCGCTTAGCGCACAGTTTGCCTCTTGATGTCTGTGCGTGAGTAACTGACAGACACCGGCATGTAAGCCATTGTAAATAAGGCAATTACTTATAGCGTAATGATGGTTCTGTGGTTCTAAAAGGTGGGTGATATCTCCTCACTAACTGTCGGAATTTTCGCTTGCGTGGGATTCGTTCTACTCTGTGATTCGATTTGTCTGCATTTGATTGCTTGGTTGATTATCTACATTTCAGTAGTCCCGATCTTTGTCCTGATTTTCCTGTTGGTCTCCCCTGCCTCATGCAGTTCACTCCATCTTCGTAACACCTGACTGGCCATTTGGTCCCTTTTTACTGTGTCGACTGTATTTTTTGGTTTCTCGACCTGTTCTATCTTTCTGTTGCGTTATGGTGTGATTTTATCTACCCTGAGGATTCGCGTGATAAATCTATTCCGCGATTTTTGATTTTTTTGGTCGCTGAGTTCATTGTGGCTTTTGGTTTTATACACCCATTTTTGTCATTTGTTAGTGCTTCCTTTTGGTTTCTCTTCGGGCTTTCCGTTCATTGTTGGACTTGATTGTAGTGCGGTTTTTCCTTCTCATAGTTTGGTATAGTGAATCAGTCCCAAAACGAAACTTAGAGATTTCTCTCCAGCGATTGTCTTTTGTTGGGATATTATACTGACTTGGTTCCATATAAAATTTATGACGTTGATCGTCATGTGTGGATACGAGTGAGTCTTATCGACAAGTTTGTACTGGTAAATTTTGGTTGATAGATTCTTTCAACAAATTCAAGTTGTGTTCACTTCAGTACCCGAACGGTCAAGTATGTCTTGGATGAACATTGTCCTTGCCAAAAAACACAGGCGCTTACTATCTTTCTATGTTCCACTGTAGTTGGCTCATTCCTATTAGGCCTTTCCCTAGGTTCTGTCTGTACCTGCATACTTGGTCAGCCACATTATTGAACCGTTGCAGCAGTTGTGTTAGCCGAGCTTCCTGAAAGGGCAGTCACCACCGTTTTCGAACATCAAATGTTTTTCTGCCTAATAAAGAATCAATGGGAAATACGCTACTGGAAATACTCTAAGACCGAAATTTTTCAATTTCATTTTGGAGTGCTTCTTCTTGCACTCAGCTTTTATTGATCGCTCCCAACACCAAAATTGCCTGATACTTTCTCAGGGTAACCTTTTCGAATACTTGATTGTGCTTGTGAAAAAACTGCCTTTTAACAAATGTTTGTGACGATTTAAATAGAGCGTCCAAAAACTGATATTACGGGTCTAGGATGCAATTTCTCCAACTTTCACCTCTCCCATTTAATGCTCACGAGCAGGAGATACACAGCGAAAAGAGTAGCTTTCTAACAAAGACCTCAGATGCGAATTAACTGATGTGAATTGCGAAATTCGCGGTCGTAGGAGACGAATAGCTAGTTTTTACTGCAACAGCGACAAGCAGTACGGATTTGTTTGTCATAACAAAGGTTAACGGGAAGCCAAAACACAGATGAGTCAACGGAAAATATGTTCAAATATTTACATTAACCTTGATCAGATATCCGATATTTTTCTCGTTGCTATGACTTCGACAAAGAGAAGATTAAACAGGGTGCATTTCAGAATGTAATAGTGTCCTAGGAGTAGACACTTCGGTTGCATTTCAGCGGCTGCTCTTACGATGTTACAGACATGGATCGCATGTCACATTGACCTCGCAACCGTTCAGTATGTCATGTAACATCTGAAGGCTCGTCTAATTGCCTAAAACAGAGTAAATGGTTAAGAGCACTTGGAAAGTGCAACATGAGGACAATAAGTAACGAGCAAAATGATGGCAGAGTTTAATAGCATACAGAACACAGAGGACGCACGCAGTAAAAAGCTATAGTCACCTGACTAAATGAAACTGAGTCGTCTGCCTTAAAAATGTAGTCCAGCGTGAGTCCCAAGCCGCTTTTGAAAATATAAACAAGGCTAGAGTAAAGAGTAAGTAAAGAGTAAAGTTTGTGTTTGTGCCTGCGCTCTGGTAGGTAGTCATTATTTTAACAAAAAGACCGGAGTGTAAATGTGTCTGATTGTAGCAGAGTTTGGATACTCTGGCTCCCACTAACAGCGCTGTTTTTGGAATTGCTCCAATGTGTTCCCCGTATAATGGTTGCCCTGTATTTGCATCCGTTGATACAGACAACTTGATAGAAAATGCTGTATTCGGTTGTTAAAGGCATGCATATGAGCATAGTTTTTTCAGGCAATAATAACAACATAGTTTTGCAAATTCATTTGACAGTCGCGTTCAGTCAGACCCCCGTGAAAACCATATATCACATACCACGTATCACGTTTCACTGTGCCGTTCGGTACGCAAGACTGCATTTCGCTACCTTCTTCCGGCTGGTAGTATATGTCTGCATTTCCCCTTCGAAAAGACATCTCTGAGTTCGAAATACACTCATTTGCAAATTAGCTTGATTTTTTATGAAAGACTCAACTGAATATCTCGCTTATGATGTTCTACAACTGAATGTGCTGCATACAGGCCGCCTCATGAGTCAGTTAGCACAATATTCGAGAACCCCAAAAATAGTGAAACGGATCGTGGGCTCCAGCGGTTTTCAGTAACCTTGTGAGTAGTTTCCGTCATGATAAAGTTTGCCGCCTGTCAGTTAGCACAATATTCGAGAACCCCAAAAATAGTGAAACGGATCGTGGGCTCCAGCGGTTTTCAGTAACCTTGTGAGTAGTTTCCGTCATGATAAAGTTTCTGAGTTGTTGAGCTTCTCGTTTTAGGCAGTCGAAGCACAAGCTACCATTGAATAATAACTGGAGCATGTCCTTCTCTGATAGCTGTGAAATATTCAAAGCAGGGATATCGCCTTTCCACACCAGGTTTTCATGAAACTCTCTAAAACACCTTCTTACGTGCTTAGCACCACATCCAAGACTACAACTTCCCATGTCACCGCATTTCCTCCGTAAAATACGGGTGACCGTTTGTTCTACTCTGTGTGCCTTATCATGATCCCCGCATTCCGCAAAGTTGTCATCACCGTAACAACACAAGAAAATTCCGGATCTTTTTTAATATGTTTTGCTTTAAGTGGTCGAAAAGTACGCCAAGGGAGACGGTCACAACTGGGCTCTCCATTCATGTGCCTGGAAAGCTATCATTCAGTTAAATTTAGATATTTGTTGTACAACGGAATAAAGGCCTAAACATGTCAAATCTTGAGCTTCTCAAGAAAAATAGTTCCATATAATAAAAGTTTAAATGGTGTCATCAATGTTGACAACTACATAGTGGTACATATCGATTTAACTTTACCATTAATTACTTTTTTGTGTTAGATGCTTGTCTTTGGGGTTAATGACAGCCAGTTCATCTTTCATCTGGTTACTTTTGTCCACAAGGCATTTAACAAGTTTGTGACACAGTGGCCGTGTCACGGAGTGTACCTGGCGCGATAATATACCAATTTGTTTGTTCTCGAAAGTCGGTGCAAGCGTTTCGCAACAGAACCAGTTGAAGACCAGCATTTGAGCGCATCCTATTCCCTATGCCCTTTATGCATATATCCTTCAGGAGAGTCTTAATTTTACGTCCCACATTTTCTAGTGTCGGACATTTTTGTCAACTGTGCCCAAAATATTCGGATTATATTGTCTTTGCGACCTTCATATTTCAATACCAGTTCCTGAGCCTATGCTACGGTAGAACAAGAAGTAGACTGTCATGCTGGTGTGAATCAGTTGCTGTGAGTTTTCTGTGTTGAGAACACAGGATTGATAGATGGGTAAACGATATCACCGATTGCTGCAAAGGAAGGCAGATCGAGAGTTAAACTACAGTGCGATTGCGGAAAGACACTGGAGCAAGTTTCAAAAGCACTGCGAAATATTTTGAAGACAACAGCCTCAAGCACTCTCCGGTGAAGGTTACATGACGCATTTTCTACTCAATGTTCGGACTTCGATTACAGTATAAAGCACCTGAACAATTTTAGTCCGGAATACTGTGAAAGTGGTTCATGAATATGAACCATCATATGACACATCATTCTCGCTTGATCGGTCATCCTCCTGTTCTGGCGTAATTATTCTGATGAGTCCACACCAAGGGGAAGCATTGAACTCAATTTCCGCTCGTGTGGGAGCTCATCAACGGTGCACATCCCACGTCCGTGCCGGGATTTGAACTCCGGACATCTGACATGCGAGGCGAGCGTGTTACCACTACTCCCCCAACGCATGTTGGACACACCTGAATTTTCACGTTTGAACAGGCGAACGTGTTCACGCTCGAGCGATGTGATTGGTGCGCGCGACTCATCGAAGGACGACCCAGTAACTATCCTGGTTGCGACGATCGATTGACCCGGCAGTCAGGACTTCGCAGTCGGGTAGTGTCACAAACGGTTGAAACCCACTGGGCAACCTGTTTGGCTTCAGTTGTGGGGTTTTGTAGGATGTTTCAGAAGAGCTTGGTAAACAATCGGTAGTTTTTATTAGGGCAACGTTTCGCTCTTGACACAAAAGCTTCATCAGGTTAAGTGAATGGGTCACCAAATTGGCCAGGTTGTTAGACCGACGGGGAACCAATCAGTAAGTCCTCTTCAAACTAGATCAGTGTTGAGTGTCAATTAACGGCTCTTGTCAGCTAGTGTGGGTGACAAAATCTTGAATTGATGGGTTGGAGGGGTTCCAAATTAGTTCCGATGTGTTTAGGATGTGTTTAGTTCGTATTCGCGCCACTCTATTTTGAAAGACGGAATTGTTCTCACTGCGCGATTTGGTGTGAAACTGGGTCTCGTGCCTCTAAGATGAAAGAGTTAGAAGCTGCTTTGTTTTCCTTCTTTGCACTGGTGTAATGTAGGAGGATTGACCTGTATCCACTTCCAAAATACGTATCAGTCTAACGCGCAAACATGATTGATTTTAATCGGTTGTTCACGGTAGTTCACCAACAGATCCGTTTGGAGCCTGTTTTTTGATGGGTACGGGGTTTTCGGGTCCAATTTAGATGTAGTGCACCGCGTTAGAACGAAAGAATTCCAGCCATTCGGCGTGGGGCCAGGTCGCTAATTAGAAGGCATATTCATATGGCCGATCTATCGTAGAGCTAAGATGTGCACCATGGGTGAAGATAACTAGTTTGTCAGGTAGCATGTACCAAACAGAACAAACAAGTCCCATTTCCATCTGTGGAGTTTAGCCGGTAACGTATCAGTTTGAAACATGTCAAAACATTTTTACGGTTCTTTTCTACAGGACTGAACTAGCATTGGACCTGAGTCAATTTATGTCCAAAGAATTTTGGATTCTGCATACGAACAAGCCCGCTATCTTTAGCTTATATGGATGGACATATTCACCACAGAATGACCGCTTGAATTCGAACGCTTCCCTGATCTGGTGGCTTGCTTACAGACTGGATCAAGGAGGAGAATTGAAGGCCAGAGCAACGTTGAGTATTCCAATACAAGTAAGCTCATTCTCTGCCGATGTTTTCATAATCATGCTAAACTGTCTGTTAATTCAACCCTTTTGATCTTCCCGGTTAGCTGTGAAGCAAAACGTTCGGCCAAACTGGTCGTACGCGTCATAAGGAACGTAAGTAAAAACGTAATCATCCAAATAAGGACAGTCAAGGTACAAATCTACGGAGATGGAACGTGCCTTTCAGTACAATTCATGTATCGCAATTCACCTACACCTCCAGACAATCCTCCAGAAAACGGGGATGGAAGAAAAGAACAAGAACTCAATTGATATAGATTAGAAGCTTCATCTTAAGCCATCGCTGGCCAGTAACAGGTATCATCACACGGATTGAACTACTGAAGTCAGATTTTGGCGTACAAGTCTTTCGAAGTTCCGAGGTGCGATGCATGCAAGTAGCTCAAATTGGCAAACATTATCCGGGAATTAAAGTGCACTAACCGTACGCTAACCATATCTGCAAAAGTAAAGCGTTGAAAATGCCCGAAAGAATCCAAGGTCCCGATTTCAGGCGACGTTTTTCCGTGATTGTATGTTCACATCGTGCCCAAAAAGCACACGCCAAACGATGCAAGGTGCTTGTCATTTCGCCTAGATACCATCTTCCCTACTCTTGATTCTCGAGAATGAGAATGTTATTGTCTGTAAATTTACCATCAAGAGCAACTTGAAGAAGGAAGTTTCGAAACATTTCAGGATTTCTACTTTTAATCGTTACCCTGTTGGTCAATAGACTGTACAGAAATGCAAAAGGGGGTGTCCGTACCGGACACAATATTTTCTAGACCGCTACCCACACACTCTCCCGAACCAACAAATCTGAGAATACAAGTAAGTAGGTATAACGGGAATGAAGCTGCATTTATAAGATCATTGACGTATCAACGGGTTTAACCAGCTTGGTCCCCTAGCCCATTTAAAATCGTTCTTGACCTAAAATCGCCATCCCTAGGAATTACGTTTTCTCACTGGATTGTATATGGGTTGCCCTTCACCATATGACGCGATATGTATCTCTAGCCAGCTGAATCGGTTTTATTAGCGGCGAGAGGGCAGGTTGAAAAATCATCGAATTACGTGAAATGAACATCTTCAGCCTTAGATTTTACATGTTATAGAAGTCAGGACAATTTAAACGAGGTTTATTAGCGATCAGTTGGTTGTCCCCTTTCCGATTTGCATATACATATTGTAAGAGGAGGTATATACGCCAGTACTTCAAACTGCCTGACCGCCTCATTGATGCTTCGGTACAATAAGGCGTACCCGTTCATGTTTTAAGCGACCATATAATCAACGTCAAATTTGCTGGATAGCAGACTTGTCTCAAAAGAACCCCTGCACAACAGATACTAGAACTGCAGGAACCTGGAGAGAAAACCGCCACGGATTTCTTTCTTCTGATAACGACTGCCGCATGAGTTTGCGCTGTTCAAATACCAGCAACAGTTGAGTTATTTCGGACCAGGTTTGACGGATATTAGATTTAGACAGCCACCCGTCCGATCTTGCTTTATGGATGACCGTCGAGCATCAACAGTTAGACACTTCAGGCTGTCAAACATTTTCTACCCATAAGGACAGGATCGTACACACGTGAAATAGGAATCGGTAAACGGCAGGTTGATATTCCCAACTTCCAGACCGCCTGTGTTATGAAGCTTTCTTTGACTAAATGATAAAGCAAATGACGTTTAGAATGACTCGTTGACCTTGTATTCCGTCAGTAATGGGAATATAACGTGTTCGTCTATACCACTCTTTCAGATAGCAGCATTATAAAATCGTTTATGATGTTTGCATGAGCTTCGTGATTGCAGTGGCCCACCAATGGGGCCCACGGACTGAGTTAGTCGAGCGCAGGTCCGCCTAAGTTAAAATCGAGGTCCAGAACCTCACTACGATTGTTTCATCATCCAGTCAGTGATGGATTCGAAAACTGCTGGCGGCCTAAATTACCCTAGTACGTACCGTCAGATTGACCGTTTCGTCGGCATGCACGTGTTTGCGCATTAGTAGTATAGTAGCACGACGTCATCATGGAAACTAAATTAAAGGACGCACTACCTTTCGGCATTAAGCTCATTAGTTAACAAAGCTGTTTATGTTGGTATTGTTCTATAACGTAAGGCGACATACCGGTGAAAGGATATTCATTGACTGTTACTTGATTGCAAATAAATGCTACAGATGCTACAACGCTACGAATTCTGTAATAGATCTCACTTTTCAAGAGACGCAAAGCGGATTTACGAGGAAACATACTACTCGCATGCCCCCATCAGTATTATCACCGTGACACCAGTGCTTCCGCATCAAACGTATATTATCTAAACACGATGCAATCCTCCTTGATTACGACAGATGAGAGACAGATTTACAATTAAGTAGCGTGGTACCACAACGTTTTCATTCTAGTGTAAAATCTGCCATCTGGTCTCCTCTAAATCCAGCCTAAGCGTGAGTCGTAGATCCTGCGAGTATGTGGCCTTCATCATTTTGCTCAACTCCAAGAATACGTCTTCCTGAATTGAGTGGGCCTTGACACTAACATCTTTTCAATCGCGATTACTTCGCCTAAGTGAAGCCAGTCCACGACAAAAAGCCGAGAATACGCGATGGCATACTGAGGCAGTATGTGGTTAGTTTATTCATAGTAAACTGACACATGTTGCTTCGGCCTACAGTGTACACAGTGCAGCCGCAGACCAGTTTTGTTGAGTGTTAGTGGAGCCAAACCATGCCAAGCCATTAGTCACTTGATACAACTCAATTTCGAACAAACATCCAAACAATGGAAATCGAACAGCTGATTACGTGATCCAAAAATCCGTCTGTTTGCAAGCGATAAATCATGTGATCTAAACAACTTGGCACGTTTACAAGCTGAGACCCATAAGAAAGCATATAGATGGACTGTTGTTTTAGTAATCTGTCGTGTATCAGAATTTAGCACTTCAATGAGCAGAATTGTTCCTCAAATCCTAAGATATGTCACTGGTAGGGAATAACCATTTGAGAAGCTATTTTGATCGTTCTAAGCAGCTCTGTCGGAATAGTCTGGATAGAAACTAATGACAGAAAGTTCTATCCTCTTAGGCCGAAAGCCAGACAGTACAGCATTCCTGTTGAGTATGGGAAATTTGCCTCACTGTTTCATTAAGCTTGTTGAACCGAGACGAAGCTATCAAGCTAGAGAGTAAAGCTTGACAGGAAAATAATACATACAATGATAGAAAATCAACCAAAACACACATTCTGCGTTTCTTCTCGTAGTTAGCTTACATTTTTTAGTAAGGGGTTTTTTTTCTAGGAAAGGCTATGTAGAATGTTTTTGTTTGACATTCTTGCGTTTGTCTATCGTCCTCAAAACTGCGATGCTCCGTTTATTTCGTTTGCTTTACTAGAAGAAAGTTCTTCTTTGTTATGATTAGTTTTCGTCAGCCTAAAATTTCTAACTTGTGCCTTTGTAGAACATCGATAGTGTTGCGAATGGTGAATTACATTGGAAAGGACATACCAACCACAAACTCCCATGGATCACACAAATACAAGCTATTCTCACGTTACGTTTATTCCCTGAAAACATTGGTCGCTATATTCATCTCACTTGTTCCCATGTCATCGAACATGATGCGATCACCACTATATCACTGGAACTCCAGCCTTACGCCGTTTATGTCGTTGAAAGCCATCTTATTCGTGGGCAAAGTGTACACATTATGCGCTTAAAATGGCCCGAGAATCGGTCACTCAACATGAAGACTTCGTATAAACTTCAAATCGGAAAGAACATACAACTTGGATTCGACAGCGCTGTCACGCTCAACGATATACCCTATTTAGACTTCAAAAGCGAATTCGAATATGAGCATACTAGAGGGAGGTTTGAACTCTTGCATGTAAGCAGGCGGAGGCTGAAAGAAGACAGTGAACTACTCGCCCATTGTCAACTGGGTACAGAACTTCATTCGTCACTCACCTTCAGTCCCTTCACCATCACTTATGTCGGGTCTGGTCACATTTTGGTGCTCATTCCACAGATCTTTGTCAACACTGGATTGGAGTTGTTCACTTCGTTAGGGATAAGTATTGGGCAAGGCCACATCAAATTTGTGGCTCTACAAAAACACCAAGGGACTCAGGAGAAGTATGGGATCGAGTTCGTTAATTTTTTTGAAAATACGATAACGCAGACGTCGGTTGCTTCTACTCTACTATTGCATTTAGACCCTAAAACAGACCCAGTTTCGGATCACAAACAAACGGGTTGGAATATTCGCTATAATTCGTCCAGGAGGTCCAGAATTATTACTGTTGAATTAATTCACACCAACCTGGGTAGTTTGACACTCACTGAGAAGAACCGCCTCCGATCTCATCCAGGATACAACATGGACGGATCGATAATGTTTGCACTGAATCCATCCACAAGCTTTGGCGAATTTACTGGCTGGTATGCCAATTACAATTATGACGTGGAATTCTCAGCCGAGCGTTATGCTGTCGGAGTGCATGGGGAGTTTACTCCGCGTTCAGGAGTAGGTCCAGGAACTCCATTACGTTTGCACTTCAGTTTCACACCTGAAAACAACTTCGAATCGGGAACAATTGAATCCGTGATCAATTCACAACATCTTGGATACTGGACGGGTTATGAAATGGTCACGATCATGTCCAACTATATGTATGAAAATCACCATGCCAAAACAACCAACAAAACACTTTCGATTCGAAGCATTTTGGGATATAGGCTTTTTGAAGGGAGAGGGACAAGGGCATTTGAAGGGTCTGCGTTAATCCTTATCAGCCCTACAGGAAATATGCTACAAGGATGGTTGAAATTCGGGCGTCCTGGTACAACGACCAGTAATCAGGTATTCGGTGGATATGCGTTTCTCAAGAACCGAGTGGATGTGTGGGTTTCCGTGTATCTCAATGAGAGAGAGGAGCTTCGTTCACGTTTGGCTTTGGTACAGGAAGATAGTTGGATGAAAGTGGATTGCAGCGCCCAAATAAGCATTCCTCGTTTGGAGTTAGCTGCAGAACTTCGAGAAACGGTGACGAACCGGAACCAAACGGTTCTCGAAGAGAACACAAACATTGATATAAAACTACCGAATGCTGTGAGATACTATGCTAACAAAAGTCTTTGGGTGAAATTAGGTGACGATTGCGGAGTCAGTCTTCCACAATTAATGCTTGAATGGGAGTCTAACGTGCGCTGGTTGAGAAAAGGTACTGTGGAATACCAAAGAACCAAAACCGAAAGCCGTCATTATTTGGATGTTACGGCTAACTGGGATAATTACACAACCCTGAATCTGAGTCATTTCGGCACTTTGAATTCAAACCACTATTTCGCGCATGCAAAAATGGGAAAGAAAGATATAACCGCTCGCTTCAAGACACAAAATTTTCAAAATAATAGTGGGTTGGTGTTGATGGAAATGAACGTACCATTCAAAATGCTTTCTTTCCGGCTTCAAACAAACGCGTCTCACTCAACAAATGATCAGTCCAATAGTCATCTGGTTCACATAAATGCACCTCATCTTTTGTTGCGTAATCTCGTAATTCAGCACGGCTTTCAACGCATAATCAACAATACAAACTTGGTCAAACTAAAAGCAACAGAGCTGATCGCATTCGGAGGCAAAACTTTCTTTGATCACAAATTTGTCTTTGTTCCGGATCAACAGTTTGAATTCGTACTTCACTGCATGCCGTTAAATGCCCACGTGAACAATGTGACCATCGTTCTACAAGCAAATAAAGCATCCCAAGCTAAGATTCCTGGCAGTTTTGTTGTAAAAAGCATCATTGAATTGAATCCTTTGATACCTCGAATTGAAGGGACACTGAAAGCTACTTCTTTACCAACCGATCACTCCGTGCCAAATAATTTCGATAACCTTTCACCACACAGTTTAACTGGATTAGAACGCACCCATCCACTGCGTGGAGTATTCAGATACGTTGCAGCTAACGCCGACACGCCTAACTTGATTGAGGCAAATCAACAGATCCAAGTCGGCCTGGGAAACTATAATTCGACTGTTTCAAGTCGCATTGGAGTACACTCGTTCAAAGTGATTGGAGAACTCTCAGTGGGTGTCTTATCTATGTTGGACTCCGAACCTACTACTTACCGATTACTGTTGGATAGCCAGATCGATGAAACCGAGCACAAGTCAGTCTTCCATATGCACGACACCCATGGAAAATATGGGTTCCAGTTCAACTTGAGCTCTATCTATAGCGAAGAAAAACTCCACGTGGTCATGCAATCGGCTCTAACGCACAAAGAACTAACACTGAACGAGACTAAGTTGACTGCGGAAATGATTATCGCACCCGAGTGGTTACTGGTGCTGTTACAAGACGAGGAATCCAGAGAAAATAGCAAAGTGTGGTTGAAACTGGAAACAAACCTGTTTCACTTTGACAGACTTTCTTGTGCGAACATACCTGCGCATATAGTTCTACAAGTATTTGAAACGTTGTTGAACGTATCCATATATGCGAGGAATGGCATCGGGTTGGTTGAGTTCCGCAGCTCAGATGAGAAGGAACTAAGAGGTATGGTATCACTAAAAGAAAACAAATTGCGGGCTGTGGATGAGGACAGTCTGTTGAAAGAACTTGCCATATCCGTTAATTCCACTTTCGTAGAAATCCCACATCTACGTCTGCTTTTAAGAATTGAGAGGAAATTCCACATACAAAACGGTGCTCTGAATCTCTTTGGGGTAATCGTGGAAACGGGATACGACGTGACTCACAATGCGCACTTTCGTCTTATGATGGAGAAATCCGACTCAGATGGCGTGCTTATGGCCCTGAATAATTTGTATTTTCTGCCGATGGTCGTTCATCTTTACCTATCCGACAGTCTGTGTGAATGGCGAGTATCCAAACCAGAACAAGGAACAGGACTTTTGTCAGATTCTTTAAACACGTCTATTCGTTGTGCGTCCTGGGAAAACGCTACTCATGACTGCGCCGCAGTTCTGGCTTACGGGCCGAAATCCTTTCATATATACACTGCCGCTGATCCACGCTTTGGAGCGTATCAGCTCATTTCTACATTTAATGAAAAGTGGAGATTTGGAACGACACTGACGGCGCGGCGTTCATTTTTTGAATGGGGTTTACTGACACCTCTGAGGGATATTGTCATTACCCGAAAAATACTCAGTTCGCAGGATACCAACCAAACTACATTATGGAACATACAAAGCATTCCACGAGAAGCTGATTTGGACAATGAAAACAGATTCGTGAACACATCGATGCATTTACGTTATGCTGAGGAGCGAATTGCTCCACACACGGACAGCTGGCTTTACGGAATTGAACTCAACTCCGAACTTCTCAAGAAGGTAAGTTCTTTTAGTGGTACTGTGAATCATGCCATTAGCAGATATCAAACATCTTTACTCTAACGGATTACCTGAGTGGACTAAATGGAACTCTTTAAACTGTCGATCTCAGTATACACCATAATTCTGTATAGGACGAAAATCGCGGTCAGGCAGCGTAGGACAGGTTTGCGGATCAGGTCCAGCACCACTAATTAAACCATCGTATCATTTCTGATGCCAAGCTTAACTGCCTTTAGCGGAGCCTGTTTTGGAGAATGAGGGTCTGTGATTTGTTACCATTTTTTCCAACGGTTATTTTAAATAAGCCCGCTGGTCAAGCATCAGGGTAAATCATTTTCCAATAGAATGCTGTGGTGCTTACAGCTTAAAACATACCTCTTTGGTGACGTAGCATAGATATCCGTAGAATGGTCAGGCACGTTGGTGAAAGATGAACGACACCTTGATAGTGAACAGATAATTTTGCAGAAAACAAAACTGTATAGATTTACAATGAGCAAGTTTTAGCCGACTTATCACTTGATTCTTAGAAATCCTTTCGAGGACACATGCTTAAAACAATCAGTGTAAACGAACGCCAACTCGGAGGACATCTTTCACCAATTCATCTGGACATTAAAAGCCTACCAGGGATTCTGTAAGGTAAATTTGACAGAATTGGACACAAATCTCCAAACTTTAAAAAACGATAGCAGCCGGGTTGGACGGCACAGAATAGTCTGTTTTTTTATTGCAATACGGGCAATTGAAGCTTTTCTGCAAAAGTCTCGTCAATTGTTCCATACCTCCATTTCGAAGCAGAGAATCTGTCAACCAGTTTTCACAGTCACATAGGAAGTGGTGATTGAGTTGCGCCCTCGAAGGCGATAAATGAACGTCAATGGGCCAGATGTTTCCGATAGAGAGAAGTGAATGAAGCAACGGATTGTAACACCGCTTAACAGTCTAACAGACACAAATGTGAAATTCGCCTTATTTTATCTAAATTATGTGGCTTTAATCAGAATTTCACGCAGACGTCCACCGGCTGTCCCGATTGGTGTAACCTGTTGCTGAAGCCTCGTTACCTGAGGGCCAGCGGGGCCAAATGAACTGTATCAAAAAAGCCTCTGATGAGCTTTGACTCAGTGGTCTTTAATCTGTACATGCTTTTATTACTTCGAATTCCCCAACAGCGTCTCTGTAGAACTGAGCGATACATCATGCCATTTGAATTGCAAACGGTATTTAGGTACAAAATGCTTCACTGGCGAAGAGCGTTGTTGAAAGGGTGCGTCCAACATAAGCCTTCATACTCTCCTTTGTACATAGCATCAGTTTCCGTGTTCAGCTTTGTTTTACACTTAATACGTCAACAGTACTAAATCATAGTGCCTACGTTTCACCAGAGAACGTACCACTTGACAGTAAGGTGCCGGACAAATGCGGTTCCACAATTTAGCGCAGGTACATTTAGCCAGCGTGGTAAACAGTGTTAAACATTCTTGTTTTGTGTCTGTTCCTCGGATTGACCGACAGCTGCTGTCGGTCATGTAAACTAGGTCAGAAGTTTTAAATGACAACTTTCAAAGTAGTAACCAACTGCGTGTCTGCTGCTACCTGGTTTGATGGTGGTCCGCTGAAGCGGTATTTCTCTTAATACCCCGTTTTCTTATGGCTTCATAGGCGTACGGTTTTGACATTTATACAGTACAATACAATCAAGGATTTGTCCAATTTCTGATTTTTCACCCAATTCTAACAAGTCTAGACATTTTACCCCTACCACTGAAAATATGGAGATGAAACCTTACCCTAAACTGACTAACCAACCAGCTCTCACTAAATTAGTTTCGCACGAAATAAGGTACTCGGAACAAAGAATTCTTGCTGATCATCAGTTAATAATGACTCAGTGATATCTTGTTCATCAAGTATTTCAACGGTATGTGCTTCAGAAACGTCTACCCTTGTCTCGTTCAGAATCACAAACTAAGTATCAATGCATTTTCATTCAAATTGTGCCAAATCAATGGTTGATGAAAATTGTTCGAAGTTTATTGACGGTTTGACCCTTCTTAGGACTCGACAGGTGATATTGGTCACGGAACTTCCGGAGCCATCAAATTAGACTTGTAAGTTTGAACACTTATACGCGGATCAACGCACTGTTAGCTAGGACACAACTAAATTGCGCTACAAAGGTCCAAGATATGTCAGAGTATTATGGAAAGATTCCAATTCTTTATATTCATGGTCAGATCACAGTACCCTTATTTCATTGATGGGAGAATTGGTTATTCAAGTACGCCAACTCCTCATCTACTCTAGAAGCAACTCACGGAAGGTATTAATCAACAAATTTCACGAGTTCAGTTCATTGTAGAGACCGATTTGGCGCGTTCTGTCCGGAAAGTGGTTCATCCGGAGTTTTTTATCTTGGTTTCTGGCACACTGCCTGCAATATCCGTGCTATCCAGGTTTATCTGATTTAGACTAGTTGTTGAAGCTAACTCAGCAGCGACCAAAACCCAGGCTAAATTTGGCAGCATCTTTTTGACTAACAAGCCGTAACCTGGTTTGTAGTTTACTTACATTGAACTTTCAAGGGACCTAGAACGTTCCAAAACATGACAGCAAAGCCATCCAAGTTTGATGTTCGTCGAACAACTTCATTCGTTTTCTTCTTTTAGTTCATGGTTCAGTAAACAGTAAACACACTAAACCAGTAAAACAGTAAAACAGTAAACACAAAAATAGGCTTTCGGACCGGGCTTAACGTAAATGTATCCGAGTGAAAAATGACAACGAAACAGTTTGATAACGCACGTTCCCCATCCTGCCGTACATATCCTCAAGCTTACGATAAACAACGAAGCGAGCATGTCACATTTCCAAGACGCTCACCACCGTTGTGCGTCTGAGGGTTCAGGTTTTGTTTTCCGTCTATTCCAGGTAGTTGTGCTGACACCCAGTTTTGATCCTATCAAACAAACACCTAATGAAGAACATAGATAATTGAACACGAATACGCAACTCACAGTTAGGGGCACACAAAAAGTAAGTTTTCTCCTAGAGAGACGAGATATTCATGTTTTACTGATACTGATCAGTAATGCCTTATAGACGTACCGAGGCGTCACAGTGTCAGTAACTACAAAAATTTGGCGCTAATGCCATTTTAAGCATGCAACATTGAACTAAGTGCAACAAGCTAAAGAATCCCATACGGGAATTGAATTCAGTGGCATTTGGAACGAATTTTTACTGGATCTCACCTCATTTTCCTCTGTTCAGGTTCAGTTTTTTCTTATACAAAGCCAAGCATCTCCTTATGTACGGCCGATATACAGTGTGGTGATTCCTTAAGAACAGATCCAACAGTTGTGCAAAAAATGTGCGGATTATCTTGTTGTGCGTAACAAGTGAGCGTTGAAACAGTCTTTTATCTCCTTCAGGGAACAATTGGACTGTTCTTCAACTGCACTCAGACTGCCGACAATTTGACTTTTTGGCTCAGGTCCACAAGTGAAAATGGAAACCTAACCTGGAACCATCTACTGCTGAAGTTGCACAGGGTGATGAAGAATACATTCCGTTCAAAATTGCATTTGAACATTGGCAATAAGGAAGTGCTGATAACTGGGAAAAGTCTGATGGAGGCACAGCGCTTGCAATCAGGTGGGTAGATATATCTTATCTAAGAATATATAATGAGGCAACTTATATCGTTAAATTAGGTAATCTGTTAGTTTTCCAGACTAATCCAATGCATAAGCAGTATCATCCTTACCCAAACCATAAAGCACGATAAAGCAAAGCCATCCACTAAAAAGAAGACTTCCAGGGGGGGAAGTGTCATTTTCGTTCAACGTTTAATGCTACTTAATACATGCGGAGGAAAATGTAGCAGACCCTTCTGCAATACGACAGAAAATCCAGCAGTCTTTTATATCAGGACAGTTCCGTCGTCCTTTTGGGTTCTTCAACGCCTCCTTCAGCCACATGGAATTTCATTACACTGTCCTGACAACTGTCAACTATACCTCATGTCTCAGTGTGGTGCGTTCTCTAGTGTGGACGCTATTTCGAAATTCGTCCAACTGAGGAAATTTTTAACGTCAGTACTCCAGTAGGGTATAATGCTTCATTAAATTCTATCAGCAAGGTTACAAAGTTGTAAAATAAACGCGCCAAAGAATTTTGGAATAACACTGCTTACTTAATTGCTGTTGAGAGTCACCCAGGGACGTGTGATATGAACTATCACTACAACTTCTCTGCCGCTTTACCTAACCAATAATGGTTTATATATCTACAAAAAGGCATCCTCCAATTATTAGTCGTAATAACAAGTCTGTATTTGAGACACACGTTGGGCGGACCATTTCGTGGTGCCCTTGATGAGGCCCAATCAGGGCCCTTCAACTCTAGTTCGAAGCACGTATACAATGCTGTTAAACAGAGATAATAAGGAATCTATCTGGAAATCTTATTCATGGATTTTGCACAGTTAATTCACTCTCTGTTGTTTTGCCAACTTGAGTTACATGCACTGGAAGTTAGTCCTGACAACCTCAATTCGTGCACACTATACAATGTAGCACTGTCACTGTTTTTGATAACATGTGCTTTAATGTATCGGCTAACTGAGCTTTATTCGCAAGCTACGCGCTAAAACGTGAATGGCTGTCGAGGTATATTCTTTGTTGAAAGCTAATGTCCAAAAACGTACGATGAACCCAACAGGCTACACTGAATATGTATTCCGATTCGTAAAATTCAGTCAAAAATTTCATTTTTCGGAAAGAAGTACTCGTTAAGGGTAGTTGAGATGGTACTTAATGGATTAAACACTTAATTCCATCCAACCCAACTGAATACAGTTACAACAAGTGCTGATACAACACGTATGTAAGTGGATAATTGTATGATAGCCAATGGAATATGGATCAAAGCGTGTGAGCTTAGAACGGATGTTCAGAACAATCTTGGTTTACATAGAAATCACATAACTTTATCTGATTGTCTGATCTTAGTTGACTATCGACCAGTGGAGTTGACCGTTAGCGGTCTTTATGCGCACGTAGACATATATGACTGCCTGACTGCTATGGATGCTGAGTTAAGTGGCAGTCCCCGTCAGATATTTGTGACCACCTTGATTCGGTTGTTGCGTTGACTGGTTCCCAAAAGCTGGTACGGAATTGTGAGTTCCCTAGTCAAGTACTTTTTTCGTAAAGCAGCAAACTGAATGCAGAATAGATGCTAAAACAGTGGGGAGCCAACTGCGTCACCCAAGTTTATCCGTGTGAAATTCAAGGGATTTGGTTATCATGCTAGCCTCTGTGTGAAATTGGACACCAGAAGCAGCAAACTGCCAGAGAGCACGCACCAAGATGATAATCAAATTGAACAAATGATACAAACTCGCCATTTTTTACCATTGATTTTAACCAGCATTTTTCCTTCAGGGAAACACTTTTGGGGTGACAACTTCGTTGTTTTTTCTCTACCTAGCAATCAACGTTACCACACAAAACACTCGAAACTGGAACGTCTCAATCGACTCGTGGAAGCTCATCGAGTTTACAGTGAGTATTATCAGCCTGATCGTTTCAAGCGTATTTGGATAGAGTTATTCAGTACTTCAACCCCTACGTGAACAAACTTTTTGTCGCACTTTATGAGAGAGGAGTAATTGATTTTCATCGGTTAGTAATCGAATGGGATGTTTTAGTCGATTCTGAAGTGAGAATACTTCGATCGTTTCGGTGGGAAGGTCAAGCAAGGTCCTTTCTTATTATTCATTGCCGTTGGTTTGAAATTTTTTGTTTGCTGCATAAACTAAAAACACATTACAAACTCGGGTACCAAAGGAACAATTGATTGCTTGATCACAATCTGAAAACCACCATGCAGGAGCATCCAAAATGTTCCTTTATTTAGTTAAATATTCTTTTCGAAGATCCGCCGAGAAATAATCCCGAATGAGATACTAGTTGATGGCGCTATTTTCTAACCATCTGCATTGAACGATTTCTTCTGATGATCACATGCACAACTTAAAGAACTGATACTCATTGGCGCTGGCTGAGTTGCAGCGAGCAGCACGATCGTTAGATTTCATCTGACAGACACAGCTCCATTGTGTCGGAGAAAGATGTAATCCTCTGGGAAGAAAATAAGGAACAACTAGCAAAAACCCTCAAAATAAGTTTTTTTTTCCGCCCAGCTATTGATGTAGTTTGCTAGCGGAGACGATTGGCTTTAAAAACCCGGTTCCCTTCGAAATTTTTCTGAGTTGAGCGTTTCTGGAAGTGAAGGAACGATATGTCCTGATAAGCCCATAGGGGGTTCGTGAACGCTCGGGGGGACAATGTCTATTTTCATTAAAGTTGTTCTAGAATAGATGTATATCACAAACAAGGCATTCATACCTTCATATTCATAGCACTCTTGTTCGGACAGTTCACCTGTTGTCCTAACACTATCATCCAGGTGAGACCACACCAAAGAGGAGAGCTCTTTATAACCCATCAGCGGTGCAAACCCTTGGCCATTTTGGGGTGTGGACATAAGGTTTCTTATACGAGCGCGTCACCCCACTTTATTAACGCCTGAGTTATCACATTTGGACATGCGAACGTGTTCACTTAAGTGGCGCTATTTCACCGAGAATTCCTGACAGGTGGGTCAAGATATTGGCGCAATCGGCACAAACGGTCGTCTTTCAAAAGGTCGGATAAACCAGTCACCGCTCAACAGCAAACACGTTACCTGTTCGGACTTGATAATTCAGGCGCGCCGATGGTTTATTGGTGGTATTCTCACCTCAAATATCAGATTCTCCAAGTCCGACCCGCAACACGTCATAACCAACGACATGCAATGCCAATCAGCCCTAGCAAAACTCGAGTCCAGTTATTTCCTCCTGAATAGGTACGCAAGCACTGGTGTCAAAACAAGACTTATGTAAACATTACAAACCCCACAACTATCTACAACTACCCGGTGTTATTTATTGTCATTAGTTATTTCGCCATATATATATTTTGTGCGCCTCTATATCTGTATTGCACTATTGCCCTGGAGAATGGCACCGTTGCAATTATTCCCCACTAGAGGAGATCCATAAACTCACCCTTTAAGCACCGATGAGATTTCCAGGTGTTGTGACATAGAGCTCAGTCGCGCGGTCACAATCATTCTGCCAAAGCTTGTTTTGGACAACAAATAGTATGTTTTCAGGTTCCAATAGAATCAACGGTCGAGTTAACTGTTGGCAAAAAGATAGGTTTGCTCCAAAGATAACACTGTGTTCATGTATAAAGTAACATAACCAATCTACCTCTGGTTAACCTGTTCCATTTCTTCTCTACGGAGAATCGCCCTCTTACCGGTATTCAATGCATTCCCTTGAACGGCTCATTGTGAGTTTATTGCTGCGGCAGGAAAATGGAAATTAAGCTTTCTCCAGTAGAACTGGGATTGTATTTCTTTTAAAGCTCTAAATGGATTCAGCATTTACGTTTTCATAACATATAGGGAAATGTTGTCGAATGAAATCATTGCATGTGGCCAGTAACTTGTGTTTAGTTAAATTTGGTGCTTTTCGGCAGCACCTTCTAATATCATGATGAAATAAATCATGAAGATGCATAGAGGCAGCAATGTCATTGTTTTTGAAGCCCGGCATGAAGTTTGTTCTTTGAATCTCCAGAAAATTTGACAGTCTTATGGATGAAGTGAAGCAGAAAACCAAGATTAAAATTCGCACGTGAAATTTCGTTTAATGCACTTGGTTCAAACTGTCAAAACGATTTCCTCATTTTCTACCAATAATGCGATGAAACGTTTTCAAATCCAATCACCTAAACACGTGCATCAGGAAAACTCAGTTGTACATAGATATTTCTGCGGCTATGAGGATTATGATTGACGGATACGAATGTCACTAGATTGTAGAAAATCAGCCATTAGCCTTTGAGAGCAGAGTAACCCTCAGTTTTCTACAGATCACAAAACTCCCTACAATGACACTAGTTGAAAAACAAAAGGATGATTCTTGCCAGTTGGATAAATCAATCAACCCAGCATGTGGTCGAGTTTGTTTATGTTGATAACTGACGGATAGTAAAAAATCTTGCGCGCAGTGCAGGTCAGAATGTGCTTGAAATTTTACCTATCCCTCACCCCAATGTACTAACTGCCGGATGCATACGGTAGTATAGTATTTAACTGGTGAATATAAGCACTTGATCGGAGACATCCACGACGAGCCGATATTAGGATTATACATATAATGGCATGATCACATTTAACTATTAGAACATTCCGGTATACCTAATGGCCGAGAAAATCTGTCACGATGCTTCGATCGCGAAAGGAATCAGCAACAGTTCACAAGTTTTCGCATTCTGAAGGATCGCATGCTCGAAAATACCAAATATTCTTATCAAAATCTATGCAGTCCGCACGTACTTTCCTTGGCCGTTTGCACGGATGATGAACTGGGGATTTATTTGGGAAACGTCTCCATAATTTAAACTTGGAGAAAGACTCTTAGTTTACCTGGTTGGTTAAATCTTCTCAAGAAAGCCTTGTCAAAATTTCAGAAAATTGTAAACATTTTGATATAGGTCACTTGATAAATTTTTCTAACCGATCAGGATTCAGATTCAATTTCGTTGGAGCACATTGCCTGGGTTACCTAACTTCTGCTCTCCCGATTTCATTTCCTCGTTTAGGACGGAAAAGGGACGCACATTTTGCATCGGTTTGATTTGAATAGTCCCGGCATATTGATGCAAAATCGCCTGTATCTGCATGATGGATTGATCAACATTAACCAGACAACTCGGCTCCGTACTTCTCCCGCTGATTTAATGGTTCAAGCATCTTCACGGAAGGGTGGTAAGCAGGAATTCAGAATTTTGAATAGTTCAGTGGTTTTAAAAAAATAACAGGAATTGTGAAAGCATTGTCGTATAGATTTTACGGAGCTAAGTCTTATAGCTACAAACGTTTCAAAGAAATGTGAGTTGAAATCAAAAGGTTATGGCGTTGCGCCACCAAAAACCTTATGCGCAATGTAATTTACGCTCACTTTTTGCCATTATACGTACACTTAACTGTTCTTGGTTATTGTTAGCGCGGGTGAGTTTATTGGTTGTTGAACAGGTGGCTGTTGATCTGTTCGCCGAGTTTGGCAATTGGCTCGCAAACGTTTCGACACCATACGAGGAGACATCATTAGTGTGCAGTTGGGTGGGCGCCGTCTCAGTTGAATCTGGCTCACGCGGAATAGTTAAAAACATCAAAACTAATCGGAAACGTTTTTATACTTTCGCGACACCCGCGTTTACATAAACATCTATTACACATGCGTGCACTTGTTTCAGAAGGGTCGACGTTGGCGTCGAAGTTAAATTTGAACTGGTCTGTTAAGTGAACGTTAATAATGGAACAGAAGCCCTTCAACTGTGTGTATGAATGTTTTCTCCATCGATCAAATCATTTGTCCTGTCTCGTTTTTGCTTCCTCCTCTTCCATAGCGTCTGGACGGGACGTTCTTTGAGTAGACTCAGTTGTGAATATTGCATTGACTTTAGTGCAGTATTTTACTCTGTCAGTGTCTTGTAAAACTGAATATCCTCAGCGTAATAATTCAAGGACCCCTGTGACCTACTTCAAAATGCTTTCCAAAAATATATGTAACTATGGGGAAAATGCACAAGCACCATACCTGTGAACAAGCAGTCAGTTATCGGAAATATCATATCTTCACGAACCAAATCAACTGGTCTTTCTGTTCCACCAGGAGATGGAGACAACCATACCGAATCAAAATCTATCTCAGCTTGGTGGAAACCCATTTCTAAAACACTACTAAGGATGAAAGATTTCACCAGAACCTACACGTACGTCCATCATTCACGATTCATGCAGCGGTACCAAGCGCAAGTTTCTTTATTTTTCAGGCTGACACAGAGCTTTCATGATGTAGTGCTGTACATATGTTTCTGAAGGTATCCTGCACGATAATGATGAACATAGTTGTACGGTGATGACGGGGCAAACCACCCTTGGGCCTGTCAGCCAGGTAAGGATTACAAAGTGGTAACCAAAACTGTCGTTCAACGGATTGACAGATAATTGTGTTGGTGACACAGAGCCAATCCCAACAGGACGTTTGTCCAGAAACTGGGCAATCCACACGGCGGGGACTGAACTAGGGACTCATGCTTCAGAAGCTTTCGCAGCACTAGGACTTATCGATGCTTCTTGGAGCTACCAATGAGTAAGGACCAGCTATTCAGATCTCTCTATCTTGTAGCAGGACCAGCACAATTCACAGTGGAAGTCACAGTTTTCCACTCTTATCTAATGGTTATTACGGTAGTAATATTTCGCACATTTCCGATTTGTAACTTTATTTTTGACTTCACCGGAGGCACTGGTCTCAAATGGTCCGACTGGAGTTGCTTTCCCATCAGAAGGTTTCCCACTGCAGTAGATTCGCCCTTTAAAATGCTTCAGAGCGTTCTCAAAACACATTTTGATCAGTAACTGTTGATCAGCGATATGTCTGCACATGCAACCGGAATCACAAATGGTCTGTGTGGAGTCACGTGATGTAATCCTGATGATATGAGATGAGTGACGAAACATGCGCAGATCTGCTGAGGCTACTTGATGGTGGAATAATAGTTACCAGCATTGGTATATATATATATATATATATATATATATATATATATATATATAAACTGTGTAGTTTGAGTATCCCAATTTACATTAGAGCGATAAGTTCCCAAGTATCAGTTTCAATAGCTTTTCATCGAGAGAATTATGTTAAATTGCCAGACATTGTATGAAAGGACATGCCACTGAATGTCAGCGTGAAACCGATATACATCAGTGTACCGCTAAGTCCAGTCTCAGCGAATATTTTCAAGAGCAAGTATTGATATGATATTTGGGACCAACCGTGAAAGAACAGTCACGTTACAAAAGATATGCTGGTGCTCCACGACCATGATTATATAATTATAATCTGGCACTGCACTTCCTAAATTAGGTGTCACCGAGGAAGAGGATTCCAAAAAATAACTTCAGTTTCCTAATACTGCATCAACTGGTAACAGCCAAGGATCACTTCGCACGCAGGTGTACAGGAAACCTGAGTTGTCTACTCAGGCATAACTCTTCAGAACTCTGCTTAAGTGAAATACAGAACTTAATGGGATGTCTAAACCATAGGTCCCCTAGCGTCTGAACAAGTGGTAAACTGGATGGTGAGTCGCGGTACACCTGTGAAATTTTGCTATTTAATGGTTACGCAAAGTAGTCTATATGGGGGGCTTTTAAGTCGGTGTCCATCAACAAAAAGCTCCAGTAGATTCGGCTGTCAATTAAAAGTGTCTGAACTTTGAGGAATGTGAAATGCTCACTGCTTCCCTTCCGAAATCAGAGACTCAATTCAGCACAGCTAGACGAACACTTCCAAAGTGTTCGGCTGCGCAATACAATTCTCAAGAAAAAAGTCCTGTTCCATTATTCCATCGGCGTTATATATTCGGTTGCATGTGTAAGTTCCGGCAAAATAGTGGGTTGAAAGACCATGCGGCTACATCAAAGATTCAAGAATCATCTATCAAATTGCTGAACAGCTGGGGCAGACAGACAAGTTTCGGGCTTTAACTCCAGTCACCGGATTGATATATATCACCGGTCCGTCTGGTTTAATCAACTGGCGCAGTCTACCTAGGACCATATAAAATCATTCATAGGCTATCCACTAACGAACACTTTAAACAGCTGAATGGATCCATATTCAAATATGGGATCCTCTGCTAAAATGAGGAACAAGTGGAAGCTTTGAACTTTGAATCGCCAATACCACTTCCGCAGACCTGATTTCGGTTAACCAATACCTGATTATATCTGACGTCATCTTCCCCTTCATTGTTGTACTTTTACTACAATACCCACAAGCCTATGCTATCCAGCGGTTCTCTCCAACCACGGAGGTAAGCTTCATCCCAGAAAGTCATCTGCCAGACCTTCACCGTTTGCTGACTGTAGTTTTCATAAGCCTTACTACATGTTTACAGTTTAAGATATGAGAGGGCAAATACCAACCATCACTGATTGATGATGGTATGGTTTGAATAAAACACACTTACACTTGATCCTGGACAAGATGTTAGAATGTCAGTGGACCAAATATTTTTACCGGGCCATTTATATTTTTTGGTCCTTTCTACCGATCACTGTTTTAAAAGTTTGTGTATTTTGCTGAATTTTCAATTGCATACCACAATATAAATTTTTTCACACATTCATGAAGCCATTTCTACTATTTGGAATCACACGTCAATTTTTGTTTACTTGATATTATTTCAGTGGTGTGCTTAGTTGGAAAAAGCCAGGGTACTGAACACATACTGGAGGTGAAACACAATTCATCTCCAGTTTTCAACCAGCGTGACGCCGTATTTCGTGTCTACGTTGATCCGGACAATATGTTGTACATCAGTTTACACTGGCGCCCGACTTTCTTCAAGGAAGCCCTGGTGAGTGTAGATGAGCTGTGTATCACGAAATTGTTATGGTAGCCTTGAGTGTGGACCCGCTTAGGCCTTCATTTCCTATTGATTTTTAAAAATTTCCAATGCTCATGCGTTACCTCATGCCTTGACACCAGGACGAATGGACCTAGCCGTTAATATCAAATATCTTGCTAATGATAATCGCTCAAGTCGCTTGCGCAATTTGAGGATCAAACCATAGGATCAATAGGTCATCAGCAAGACTCTTTCGATGTGATGCTTGTAGTTTATGGTTCGTGACAGCACCACTTATGTACGCTAAGTTGTTTTTTACTAAGTTACATGTCACGATGGAGTTACCCCAACTAACAATGCTTTACCTAATGTGTAAAACAGTTTCTTTGGGGTCAAACAAGCCTACCAATTCTATTGGCACTAAAGAGCAAATGAAGTTCTGAGGAGGAAGACTTTAAAGAATAATCATTGAAATAGACAACTAACTAGTTATGTCAAGACTAACAGGGGATCAGTTCACTTTTAAACCAGCGGAAACCTTTATTTTAGGCTTAATAAACACTATTCGTTGCTGGTTACGAACCTTAAAGTCTGTGCCATGTAATTTATTCCATGCACAGTGGGCTATACAGTAGCAAAACCAAAGTGGTTTTGAGAACGATCAGTAGATTCTAAGCTGATCTAGGCTGGGTAGTCGGTAGCTTACAACCGGCCATGGAAGATGTTCCAGTTCAGTGCCTAAAAAGTGGTGCGAGAGATCACTTATATTCCTACATACGTCACTATCCTCAAATTATCGCACTGCCCAACCTGCGAAACACACGACAAAGACCATAACTTAGGGTTCTGTCTAAGAAGAGGACTCGTTGTTAGCTTCCCTTCATTGCTTCGAATTTCTGAGCAGCATAGTGTATGTTCACGATCAGCATGCGTGGTAAGCTTTGGAACCAGAACGGTCTAGTATTCCATGTGTATAACGCTGTCTTCAGATTTACGTGATCAGAATACCATTAAAGTGACCGTTGTTCTTCAGTTCATTCACTTTGAAAAGGATTATGTTGGATAGGGTGCAACCAAGTGGCTCGCAATTAAACAGTTGCTAGCAAAAGGAACACTGTGAGGTTTTCTCGGGGTTCTGACTGATGCCCATGAGTTTCTCAGTGCGCACGGTTTTCAGTGGTTTTCAGGGAACTGCTATCAGTGGCCAGGGTCTCAATCTGTAGCTAGATTTCACTTGTTACTAAGCTTTTGGTGGGTACCGTTCATGAGAATGTTTAAACTACCCTACAGATGATTTTGTACCCCAAAGACGACCTGCAGATTTGTCCGAAAACAACAAATGCTGCATTCTCTGGGGATTTAGAACCGGCTTACATTACTTCCTCAGCTTTTTGGTTAACTATATATTTTCTTCGCCCTGGTATTTACAATCTGTGTACCACCGACGATTATACGGTGGTGAGAAAATGGGATAAAAAACATTCCATGGGAGGCAGGTTACACTTGTTATCCCTAATCGCAAGTGATACTCATTTATGTTCACTGTATTACAAAGGCGAGCGGAATGGGCTCACAGTTTCTCGTAATTTTTATGCGCCAACATTGCCAATACCGTTACAAAGCCTTTCTATTCCTTGAATTCAGAAACTAGGACAGTCCAATGCACTGCTTATAAGGTTGTTAAAAATTCATCGACAGCCCACGACCGATTTGACCCTCCTTGGGGCTCGTCAGGTAGGCGCGGTCCCCGAGTTTCCGTTAACCCTATGTTCCACTTGAAACCAAATTACACGAAATTAGCGAGATACACTCATTTGCAAACTAATATGGTTTTGCGAGAGACTCACCTGGAACTCAGCTGAATCTCTCGTTTGTGATGTTTCCAAGCAACTGAATGTACTGCACCAGGTCACCTCATGTTTGTTGCTACGATATTCGGGATATCGCGATTCATGTGTATTCGTGATGCACTACTAATAAGGTTGCTGGAAATTCGTCGACGGCCCATGACCGTTTTCGCCGGACAGTCTAAATTCAAGTTTATTTTTATCTAAACTTGACCAGCTGTTCACGAAGAGTTCAGCGTTCCTCAGTTGTCTAGATTCAAGCAGTATCGGCCCGATTAACCCCATCGCAATCAACCTATCCATCTATTCTTGATACCAGTCAACTTATGATCGTGATTGTGCAGCCTTGATGAACTGGCATGGAACAACTTCGACACACTCTGCCAACATTTTCTCGTGGTCATTTGTCTAGAGAGAGCTCAAAGTGTATGAGTTTCACGTATAAGATCGGCCGGTCATTCCGTCCAACAAGGTCCATGTGGTATCAGTTGGCTATTATTTTTTATGAATCCAATGTCCATTAACCAGATCCAGGAAAATCTTTTAGTGAGCTACCATTCCACAGAACGTTTTACGACTTGATGTGTGTAGTTAATTAGTTCAGCTTCGCTAACAAGCCCACTGTGGACTCCGATGATGTTAGCTGTTTCAAATATTTTCTAGTGAAACAATAAATTTCTGCGGCTCGAAAAACTAAGGATTTTGAACTTCTGGTCTCTCCACAGACTAACGGCACAGAACTGATGCACGGGCCTAACGTGGAACGGTTGCTGGAAGCAGCTGTCCAACCCACCATTGGTTTTATTACGGAAGCATTTGATCACATTTACGACTATTTCCTCTCAAAAGCAATAGACTGGCAACTAATAGAGGCGATAAAGAACACACTGGTTGAAGATTTTCAAACAGTTCCTGACACACTCAAGGAGTGGCTTGAAAAAGATACTTTTTATCTGCACACACTGGACCTGCCACTGATTTCACGGTTGTCGTTGCTGAATATAACTGAATTCGAATATAATATCACAGAAGCTTTCGGTGAGGTATCTGACGCCTTCAAACATGCAAGGAGTGTAATGGCTTCGCCGACCCGTTGGCTGACGGATCGCATTGTGCCTCTGATGGTAAGTGCTACGTGACGATTATGTCAACTTGGAAGCAAATTGATCATTTGACTGAGTAAACTTATTACAGATGAAACTAATTTCCTTCCTTCATATTATTACGTAAGGCAGCCTACCATGTTGCTTTTGAGTTGTTTGTGTCTGAACGACATGCTCACTTCATGCTTACTTCTTAAAATGCAAGATTCTTCCGTTACGGGTCCTCTTTGAACTCTTCTGATGCAGATGAACTGGAGAAATGTGGATAGGCCGCGGAATCGTGGGCTGAATTTAGCATATCCAACATATTTCGTCGTGTTTATCGACTTCTAACTGAATTCTTAGAGTAATGCCTTTTACCCCGTTCTCTATAACCTAACAAACTCAACTCCTCACTGACGATGTCACCTCGATTGGTGATGAAATGTTTGCAATCCAATTGCCAAGCTAGACGAACAGACCAATAACTAAGCAGCGCCCCCAAGCTATCTGTATTCCGCAACAGTACCAAGTGAAATAACAAATGATTGTCTAATTTTGAATTAGCATTATGAGCCATAAAGTAAGATACAACTTTTGCACAGACATATCAAATCTGAAATCAAGACTAGCAGTTAATGTTTCAGTCCTACAAATGTTTCTATCGGCAGAGCAGTGGATCTAGCATGCTTTGAATAGATGGTATTTTTTAAATCTATGGGCATCCAGTTGATAAAGATTATGAGCTGAATATTGCGTACTACGGCGGCCTAGATGTGATATAGCAAAATGGTATTAAAACATATGAATAATTTGACTCAACAGGTCTCATTCAGTTCGTTTCCATGTCTTAAATACAGGGCAGCGAAAAGTGAATGCTGCATTTCATTTAAGCATTTATGATAGATAGTTGTACACCTGCCAGGCGACTTATATATTTCGTTGTTTACGCAGGTTGGTTCACTCACAAGCTCTCGTCAGCATTAATGAACTATCTAGTCGGTTATTTTATTTGGTTACCCCCCTGGAGGCTTCTCCGTGGCCCCCTTATGCCATATAGCAGGTATCTTTATGTTGTAAACACCCAAATATATTAAGATCTGTTAATTTATCGTTCACGTCATCACTCACATCCCATGATATGACTGACGATCTGTTCACTAAGCTTACCGATTGACTTGTCAATGCAGGCCAAACGAAGGTAGGTTTTTGGTGTCCACATCAATGAAAGATCACTTAGATCACTCAGAGACAACTCAGAATTATGCTAAGGGAATTGAAACTCCCTTGTCAACAAATATTTAGTTACTGCACTTAAATGAGCTTTTTGAATACTCTGGATATCAGTCTGTCAAACCAGACTACCGAATTTGAAGGATGTATTTGGTAAATCTTGTGCTGCGATAGCGTCGTGATCAGGATTAGCCTAGAGTGGAACCCAATAACACCTACCAAATCTTTCCACGGTCTGCCCGGTTTAAGACAGTGCAGCAACTCACTGTTTCTTTGAACCGTAGTGCAAGTGCCTAATTGATATTGATCAGATGAGTTAATCTGTTCCGTCTGTGGTCTTAAAGAGGGTGCCAATTTTCCCGCTTCCTTAGTTTGCTAGATGTGTTGATTGGATTGCAACTAATCAGTCGATCTCCTCCCACTTGTTTGGTTGTGTCCCTCCCGAGCATGTGAAATGGTCTCGGTTGCCGTTATGGACGCCCAAGGGCTACCGGCTCAAAGTGTTTGGGAGGAAGTGTGTTCTGCATGCTCTAGATGTACATTCACTACAGGGTAACCAATATATCGGTGTATTCAGGTTGTTGTGGTCTACCTTGGTTCACACTTGGCAGTATTGTGTACCTATGTTAAAGTTTGCTTCACATATCTTCCACTAAATGTCCTATAAAACATTCATTTTATTTGACGAGCAAACGGAAGCATGGACGTTGATGACTCCCATGCTTAATGACTTCTGTTTGCAAAATCGTCGCGTAGATTTATCTAACATCCCAGATAAATAGCATTTTTTACTAAATTATTCTTCCGAAATCACCATTATGGCACTTCCCTATCGAATATCTTTGAATGCTGTCCCCAACCTGATTTGTATACAGTACTGGAATGTTTATTGTGGCTCAGATCACATTCGCTTTCCTAATAGCCAGTGCTTGGAAGCATTTAAGAGTATGCAGCGACCTGACTGCAGTCAGGTACGCGATATATTACACCATCTCCAAAATGCCATTTTCTCTGGAACATGAAAGAGACGCCTCCAGTTCAAATGTTCTGGAGTTGTGAATCCTTATATTCACCAGTACAATCGGAAATGTTGAATATGACTCTGATGCTGGAATAAAACTACACTCCAGTTTTATTTGATATATGTTGCTGATAATCCATTGGAAAATATGGGCATGTGCATATATTTGGCGAGTTCAATTTGTGGTAAATGAACGGAGCAACGGTGTAATCGTTATAATCGCAACAAAACTCCAATACCTCAGTAGTGACTGTTTGCATTAAGACAGGTTAAAATGTGTTAGTGATGTGTTTTGTATCACCAAATGAAAATGTTTGCTTGTCATTTTTTCCATTCACCAAAATGCAGGAAGAACTAGCTGGCCGTCAATACGAGTCCCTGAAACGCACGTTAACTGCTTTACTGAGAGAAACAAACCAAACCCTTCAGAAGGCTAACGAACTTCGTCATTACCTTTTCTTCTTAGTGTCGGCTCCTCTAGGTGAGTTGTAGATTCTTGAGTTTAAGCTTTGCAAATGTATATAACTGGCTATACTTACTTCAACCAACGCGCTTTCGCCTGCAAGATTCAGGCCGACCCTACTTAAGGGCAGTTTAGTTGACTGATGGTCTGTATTATTCCTCTGAATGCAAACAAATTTGTGGATTTTTGCAGCAATTTTTCTCCCACTCTAACCGACGGATCACAGTTTATTAAATACCACACATCCATAAGAATGACGAGCTTAAAACCACTACACGATATATATATATATATATATATATATATATATATATATATAGAATCACCATTAAAGTCGGAAATGGCGGCGACCTAGGCATCGGACGACCTTGAAGGCTCTTATGCAGAATTTCTAATATTCTGATACGGAAACTCGCAACTCATTTATGTTCACGATGGAGAAAAGGTGCGCATGTGTACGACTTGGTTTCTACTTTCACAGACAAAATCCGGCAAGATGTACATTGAATTTTACTGCATTCTAAAAAAAACTAATCAGTATTTTCCCACAAAACATCTACGGAAAATGCATTGATCATATACAGCGTTCATGATATTATTTTCGACCCTGGATCCACTGTAAATTCTTGCCGAGAAATTTATTGTTTAGGACCGAACACCGTAATAATCTCGCCTCCTTATTTCGAAAACACAGATTTGCCGTCTAGGGCAACAGATCGCATAATATATATTCTAAGGCAGATCGCGCAGAGCAACCTCAATGGCACAAAAATATAAACAAATAATTCCCAAAAACAATCGCTCCAGCAAAGAATAGCTGTGTTTGAGTTAAAAGATTTCGGTGAAAAACGGTGGGATCAAACTTATTTACTTCTCTATTATCTTCGAAAGAAGGAAAAAGATGCTAGCCAACACGACTGAACTTTCAGTTTGTAACCGCAACCACTATGTTTCTAATGGAGTGCGTGGGCAACATAATCCTAAGTTTTGTGCATTCGTATACTGAGGTCACCATGTCTGGACGTACTATCGGCAGTTGAATACCAGTTGTACAGCCTGTTTCCATTTAGTCACTACTCTCAAGTAGCATCTTGCTACTCTTGTGGTTCACGACATAAATCTGGAGGAAATTCGTTGATGCACTCGCCGAACTATAATAAGCTTTCATTTTTCATGGCATTATGCTGGTAGATGAGGTCTTCCACTGTTGGAAGTTGTAACATTTATCATTATTATCCCCGTCAGTAGTGTATACATTAACCATATTTTTGATGAGAACAATTTTTATAAAATTCTGAATGATTTGGATAGAAAAGTTCCTCATCTTTGCGTGGTCATCCTGATGTTTAGGTTCTGTAATGTAACGACAACCCACAGCCACAGTTTGAATAAAAGCATCAAACTAACTGAGTCCTTTCAGCAGCTACCGCCAGATGCACAGTTTGCGTGCATTTACAAGCTGCCCCATGACCCCCCATGTTTTCTTTATTTACCGAACCCACAGTTTGTGTTCTTTCATTTTATCGTAACTGAAGATAATCTTGCTGGTGAACGGTAGAATAGCACGGCCTGCACATAACTAAACCATTGTAACTTATTTTGTGCGTTGCATTTGGTGGATTACATAGCTATGTTTCAGTTAGTATTCTCATAAATACATGGTAAAATGCTTGGGAAAAGTTGGCGTTGTCTCCAAAACAATTTGGGTTGAGTATAACCGTTCCACAATCATTATCATGAAGGATCTTGATAACGATTTCCGTGGTAAAATGAGAAACCATCGGTGACAAAATAGAAGAATTTTGACTGTATAATTCATACTAGGATTACTCAGAAAGTTCATGGAGTCAAGCGCTGAGGGAAGTCTTTGAATGACTGGTCTCTGATACTGCGAAATCTAGACGAGACAGGTGAAGGAACGCGGAACACAGTAATACGGAGAACAAAGTTGCGACCAGTAGTGTAGGAACATCCGGTCGTGTAATAGTAATTTCTGGATACAAATGATTAATAGATCATTCTACATAGTGTTTCGGGTTTATTTTCAATCAGAAGAGTGGCCGACACCCGACCATATGAACGCAAGTTCACGTAGTCTATATTCGGATGGCCGTGATTGCATACAGTCTCAGTTTATTTGATTTTAGTGGGTACGCTCACAGCGAGTTCGACCGTGCAGCGCAAGCTTGAATTTTCGACCAACTTCAAACACGTAGCAAAATGCCCTTGTCTGACTAGAAGATTTCCGGTTTTCGCAGATGACTTGTCCTGTTCACGATTCACATACGATCAAAATTTGGAGTTTCAGGTTGTTAATTTTCCTACAAATGAGACACTCTGTCTCATCAGCAAGCTCACATATGCAACTCTCGGAAATTCTCAAGTATCTCGAGAGACTAAATTCAGAAGATCACTGTACAGCCAACGTAGACGCTCCTGTGGCATGAATCTCATTTTATCCAATGAGACCAAAGTTTGTGACTATCCAGGAGAAGATATCTAGGGCACTACATGGTGTGACATAACATGAAGTATCTCCAAACATTCCCTAGCGATTAGCTGTTGCTCAGAGAGGATGCAGAGTACCGGTGCTTGTGGAAACATCCTGCCATATTCGAATATATCACTGCGTTTGATTTACATCACAGATTCGTCCTGTTAAAGAGGCATTTGAATTTTTTTTCATCTTAAATTCAGTCGTGCATTTGATTTAATGTTTTGGCTAGTCCGTTGCAAATGTAGTGCACACGCGCATGTCCATAGAAGAAGGGCGGGGAACACTTTGACCGGTAACTACGAAATTTTTGAATATCCTCACATTAACAATTGCCTCTAAATAATTTAGTGAACTAAATTCACATACGGAGTACACTTTCCATCTGACAGGCCATCACTCTAGGAACCAATCAGCACGAGTGACCACGTGATACAGATTCCACGACAGAAAGATGAGTGGCACTGAATCCTGTCTAGGTGTCAGCCGGTTGTGGCTAGAGGTTAACCGCTCAACTATCAGCCGAGAGAATGCAGGTTCGAAATCTCCTGAGATTTTGTGAGATACAAAATGCTGATGATTCCCAACAAGGATGAAACAGCTGCACGATTTCGCTATTCAAAATTCACTTTACTTACAGGGTAAAACTTTAATGAAAACATGAGATTTGGCAGATATGCGGCGGCATCCATTGTGTATACACGTTGAATTGATAATGTTACAGACTTCGATGCTGACAGCCTAGGGAAAACATCGGTTCCGACAAACAAAATCATATTTACGGCAACAGTCTCCAACACAAGGCTGGGGAATAAAATCAGCATAACATGAATAAAAAAACTTTACCGTTTTGAGCAATGAAGCAGCTCATTAAGCAAATGGGGACCATGCAAGGTGACAAACTGTGTTCAACATGCATAGAACTATAGTGGAATGCCACCAAAAAACAGAACATTTCTGTCTTCAGACCGATAAAATGCGGCCATTGTGATTTGACTTGTAGAGTTAAGCCTCAGGGGACGGTTTTCCTCTATTTGGGATAATTATGTGATCATAAATCGAATCAGCAGTCCTGTGAGTCTTTGCACGACCATTCGTCTGCGGGAAGCACTCGTATTTGTTATTTAACTTGACTTTGTTCCTACTTACCGTTCAGTTAATGAGACACTTCGACCACCACTGAACAGTGAATATTTTATCCTCAGTGGAATCTCTGAAATTTCACACCACTCTGTCGGCTACCGCAATTTTCGGGAAAAACCTTCAACAGTTTCCCGTATGACTTCATCCTCCTGCTAGAAGCCAAATATAGTCATTGCAGTATACGCACAACTTTAAGGGCATGTCGTACTGCGAAGGCCTTTTTGGGAAAACAAGCCTGTAAAACTACCACGTGGTTTGCTACTCCAAACTTTAGGTTTCGTTTGCTGGTTTGTCAGTATCAACTTTGTTATCTGAATTGACTGAATTGTATTGTGGTTTATTCCCCATTGCACGAAAAAGGTTTACTGTTTCTTAAGATTTCATAAATTTGACCTACGTGACAATCTGAATATTCCGGAATTCGAAACCCACAACGGTGTTAGGAATAACTTTCTATGATGACCGTTGAGCAAAGCTCTCTGATCACTAACTGTGGCCAGCATCCCACACGCACGTCTAATGATTGATGCGAGTCACCGGCCCGACTGTCCCATACAGTGGGGGTCTCCTATTTCTAGATGTCTTCACGCGTGTTTCCACTTACGGCCATCATCTGAGCACACAGATGGCCTTAGTACTGCCTTCCGTTCGCCTCCTGTATGACTGCCTAGGGGTTGGCACCGGGTGGAGTAAGTTCGCTTGTCTGCATATGTTGTTCACCCCAATCTACTTGTGACATTTTCTGTAATGCGTGATGCTCCATCAATGGGATGTATTGTTCAGTTACACTCAGACACGGATGTTAGTCTACCATACCCACAATCTCGTGAAACAGTTTGCTGCGAACGTTTATCTTCAGAAATAAACCTGTTATCAGAATCGATGAATCCTCATGGTCAAGCTCTGTTTATGCATACTTTATTTCACCAGGAATATCGTGGCAGTAGAACGCAGGGGTAGGGCTGAACAGGACAGTGGGTTTTCAAGCTTAGATAAAAAGGGATTTCCACCGATTTGCATTCTTACTAATCAGTAGTAGTAAAAGCAGTTATCATTTGTGTTGCTGATGAGACAACTGCTAGATATTTCATTGAAACAGAAACCACATCGATGTTTTGGTCAGAGAACGTTTGTGAAGAGTAAAACCCGTATGAGATAATTCCTCAATTTTGATCGTAGGTCAGAGGTAAGCTATATGGATTCTGAACAAAAGCTTGTACTGATGGTGGCGTATCTGGTTCTCACGGGAGATTCTATGAATCTATCATTTATGATATTCTTCAACTAAATGTGCCGCACAAAGGCCACCTGATTTTTCATTTGGTACGATGGTAGCTTTGTGTTCGATGACAATTAATTAAATACACCAGTAAACGCAAGGATCCTTTTGGTGATTGCTTTACAGAAGCATTTGGCAGCACTCGATGGACGATCTTCAAGTGGGCCGAGGAGTTTTGTAACAACTTGTACATGAATTCCCTCTCACCAGTCCTTGGTATTCTACAGGATTTTAGCGGCTTCTTGTTCGAAAACCTGCGAGTGCTTGCTTCTATTGGAGAATATTTTGATTATTGGTTACAGAATATAAGGCGAGGAGCAATATTTACCGTGAGTCGACTCAATTTTACTGAATGTACTAACAACTTGTTTTGCTTGACTCGAACAATTTTATTTTCATTTTGATAGAGTTAAATTTCTGCTAAGAAACGACAAGCACAAAGTGGGCTATCTAGTTGGACATTTAAATTCGCAGGTAACAACTGAGATTCATAAGTCTCACTCAGAAACAGCAAATGTATATACACACACAGGCACGAAGGAGTTTCTGAAAATCTGGGTGTTTAATTTGAGATAGAATAGACCTGTTGGTCGGAGGAGAACCTACTCTATAATAATGTGGTAGCGATAAGCGCACATCTGTAAACGTTTACACAGCTCATTGTCTGTTTTCCTCTTCTTTGGGCGCGTTCCTTCATTTCCAACCGAGCTTTGTTTTCTTTGAACGCACAATAAGGAGTAACTGAAATTCGATCGAATCTCCTGTTTATGTCATTGTTCAAGAGGGATCCGAGCTGCTCACTCAAGCGTTTGTATGAAAACGCGATAAAACATTGTCTTCACAATAGTGGCAGCTTTCTAATACACCATTAAGTGTAACTCATATCTAAGCCGAAGTGCAAACTTCGGAAATACGCCCTAAATGACTGCTACGTACAGTTCATTTGGAACAAAGCAGTTGGTGAAATTTTTCGTAAAGGAAACTACTCACAAGGTTGCTGAAAACTCTTCAACAGCCCACGACCGGTTTCGCCCTTCTTGGGGCTCATCAGGTAGGCGCAGTTCACGAGTTTCCGTCAAACTTATGTTTTACTAGAACCCGAATTGGACTGTTTTCGAGAAATACACTCATTGGCAAATCAATTTGGTTTTCACGAGAGACTCAACTGAATCTCTCATTTATGATATTCTACAACTGAATGTGCTGCACACAGGCCGCCTCATGATTCATTTGGCATGATATTCGAGATATGCCAACTGTACATGAGGCTCCTGTGTGCAGCACATTCAGTTGAAGAGTATCATAAATAAGAGATTCAGTTGAGTCTCTCGTGAAAACCAAATTGATTTTCAAATGTGTATATTTCTCGCGTCGGTGAATGCCTTCAACTTTTGTGCTGCGAAGCATGACCAGTAGAAAATGCAATGTATTCACAGATCGTATTCTGTGGCATATGCTGATGTGAAGTACGTATGTATATATCTGTGTATGGGAACATGTGGTATTGAAACAAAGGGACTGACAGGTGATGTCGTTACATTTATGCTAAGCAAGTGGATTGCGTCGGCGCTTCTTATAATATCATCATGCTTAATACGGCTTGTGTCTTGTCACTCATTCCTCCTGGCCCACACTGGCTAATGACAGTGAATGCACAACATTCGGCCACATGTTAAACGCCCCTGGTTTCCCGATTGTGTGCAGGTGGTTCGGCGGATGGTTCCGATTAGACCCGGTAGTCTAT
>NW_008751855.1:245038-272005 GCF_000715545.1 Opisthorchis viverrini | reverse complement strand
TATATATATATATATATATATATATATATATATATATATACCCAAATGAGAGTATTCGAGGTCTGTGAGGTGCTGAAGGTGGTGTATCACGCAAGGCCTTTAGGACGACCTAGACGCAGATGAATAAGTTATATGGACAGACATGCATAGAAACATTGTTTGTCATCAGCCGGCATAAGCATAATGGCAACAAATGGCACCAGCACCGGATCTTTATCAACAGGGCGTTACTACTCTCTGTCAATTCTTTCAAGTTCAGTAGGGTATCGGATAGGATACCTGGATAAATCACCATCGAAGTGCAGAGACCTCATTACTACGCCATTAAGCAGAGAACAGGTAATCAGGCGGCAAATCAGTAGTCGAATGACGGACTGCACTGTTGTCTTGAAGTATGTGAGCAGAGAAGGATGAGTACTGATTAGATATTGGAGCAGAATGTAAGTTGACAAGTGTTGACTAAAAGTGGTGGGAATTTCTTGGGTAAATGACTGGTGCTTGCCGGGGCTGGTTATAATGGACACGCTGCTGAGTGGATAGTCCGATTCAGACGAGGTTTACGCATCGTCCCGATGAATCAATAGTATTGCTTAGCGAGCAAGCTGAAATGATCACAACTGACCGCCTATATCGTTGGATGTTAACCCATCTCACTTTTTTCTGGGCGGGCCTAATCTTGTGCATTCACATGTATCCTTCTATTGCACACCGAGGACTGAGTTTGGGCCAGTGCGGTTTTCACTAGTTATACCACTAAAAATCCTCAAGTGGTCTAAAAGTAGTCTACCGGAGATTTTACGGAGTTTTAAGCGAGACTTACTGTGAAATTTCCTCTCTCAAAAGAAGCCCAAGACACTTATCTTTATATTCCAAAAGGGGCATTCTAATCGATTCAGTGTGACATCTTAGAATGGTCTAGAGCGCTATAACACGCAGAAGTCTACCCCTTAATAGAGCTTAACTCAGGTCTATAGTGTATTTATTATCTTTATGACTAGCGTATTACACTGTACAAGTAACACTAACCTTGGTATCCTCTGGGAATAAACTGTTCCACCCAGCAAGATACAGGTTTTAATTTTTCCTAAATAGATGCGTCAGGTAGGAGCAAAACTATCTGAGATACATACAGCTTGCTTCCGACTTTGTTTGAGGTTTTCAACCATGATTTTCAGACCCATAAACCATACGTACCACATAATCCCAAGAATACATTATCACCCCGAAGATGGCAAAATAACATCAGACATCCCTTAAAGCTAAGCAGATGGATCAAAGTCCTTTTGGGTAGTCGATAAGGATGTAAAAACGAGAGGTTGGAGTTCATATGAGAAGTTACCTACCTAATACGCTCATACTTCTCAAAGGAAACTTGCTGTGTTTTTTAACGCCGCTACTTCAGTCCCAAAATTCAGCTGAATTATTCCCTAGGGCCCAATGTACGATTCCATTCTTTTACGAAGTTCATTAGTTTGCTCTGGAATCACATGCGGTGATCGATACTGCTAGTCTAAAAAAGGTGCAAGTTCGTGCTTCGAAATTTCTACTTGGTATTGAGGTATTTCAGTCATCCTTCTAATGAATATGACTCTCAATCTTGATTGTAATATATTCGAATGCAACAGCAAATATTACAACTCCTTCAGAGACTGGCAGGAGATCGGTCAACTTCTCAATGTACTTGTCGGTTTGAGAGACAACCAGGAATTTCTCTGCCTTTACAAACTAAGTTCTTACTACAAACCCGCTAGCGTATTAGATGATTTCATTCAGCAGAAAAGACTCATGTGAACTTTGCTTTTTACTGGAAGCGACGAGGCCAGAAATCACGATGTATCTTCTGACCACAATTATGTGATTTGTGTGCTGAATGGCACGCTTGTTTTGAGTACGGACCAACTGTACCAGGCCTGGTAATCAAAATAAATTATTATGGTGTGCGACAGCCGAACCAATCTTACATTTAGCCATGACCCATCATTTTGGTTAGTTGAAGGCAGTACTGGACGTAAACGGCTAAAAATGATAAATAATTTTGCTCTACTTCAAGTTTTCTCGAATCTTTCTGTTTACGGACGAGAATCATGAATAGTGTCGTTAGTGCTGAAGGTAGATAAAAATGACACCAATGGAGCCGTCCGTTAAATTTTCATGACGACTTCAACCCCGGTAATTTCCCGAGGGGCCAGAATTTGGCCCGGTTCCTTGGAAAATGATTAAAAAATCGATTTGGAGCAAACGTTTTGTTGAACTGTTCTCCGCTGGCATTCTTTGTTAATCTAAAGGAAATAAAAAGCGCATCTTGTCACGATTAAATACATAAATACAAAAGAAAAGCTCAGGGAAATTTTCGCACGAAGAAATTTATCTTTGAATACTGTGATTATGATGCACGTCTCACTTGATATGAAGCAAACCTCTTCGGCAAAGACGAATCCGAAAAAACGCGAAATGTACCCGCAACAATGCTATTCCGCTCACAGCAGGACGGTACTATTTTCTCAATTACCGCACCGAATTGAACACTACTGGTTTCCATAGAGCTTTTGTTTAGTTTCTGGGAAACGCTCACGTTACCTACAAAAATTAACTTTCTCAACAAGCTTTTGTGCATGTAAATTAATTTTAGACTACAAGGCGATCCGGAAATTTCATTAGGGCCTTCGTTCCCTAGGCCACGTAAATCCTTCCTGAGAAGGTAGTTACTAGGCTATTGTTGCAACTTATCGTTATTACCTATTTTGAGTCTATGAGAGTATTAGGATCTACCGGCTTGTCGTTCGTAAGGGAACACCATACCATTCGGCGTTGGCCGAGCAGCAAAACCCACATGCAGGATCCGTTGCCATTTATCCTTCACCTAAGTTTTCGCATCATGTGTATGAGCGATATACGCACTATACATTAGTTCTCTTGTAGTTGAAGCAATTATACGGTGCTTCTCGGCTTTTCGGAACACACAGACTTCACTTCCAACGCAGCTGAAAGTGGAATGGCAAAAAATTCAACATGATTTACGTTTTGCTTCAGATAAACGGCTGAAAATTGCAAGCTGTGGAGCTGTAAAAATGATTTTGTTTTCGTAACCTAACCCTTTACCACAGCAATTCGCTCATTTAAAAGAGTTTGAAGACCGGTATATGATTGGTTCTTACCGTTGGAGAAAACGAATCTATCAAAGCTTTTTCTTCTCACACAGTTACAAGAACTGAACAAACTGATCTTCGGATCCGAACCAAGAATGACCTGGTCGCGCTTGATTTATTTACTGATCAACAACCATACTGAAGAAGCATACCAAACGGTGTTCCATCCTGAACGTCATGAATTTAACGCCAACTTCGATAGAGGATCCATTCAGTTTACTACTTACATCCCCACTCTTCTTAAAGATCTTTTTGGGACGAAAACTACCGTAAGCTCCACAGCGAACCAGGTAAGCAACACAGCTCATCCATTGTGAAACCCTTTTTGAAAGTGCAGTTAGTGGCACAATCTACAAAAGTTTATCTTCCCTCATTTCAACTTTATGGTGTCTGAAGAGATGATTTAAGAAGTGTCAGGATATCTACACGATCGTTAAATGTAAACATGGATGACCCAGGTAAGCGTAAACTCCGTATGCCAAGAGCGACAAGGTGAATCATCGGCTACCTATTTATTTGTTGATAACAGTCATGGTTTGGTAGGCTAATACATGACTTGAATGGTTCAGTCAATTAGTCTAAATGTACATCCCTCAGAAAACTAGTGAATAATTAGAATGGCACATTATACGACCTTTTGACCTTTTGCTATATGCACGCACAAACTGTAGCCATCCATCTCATGTATTCAATTCTCAGTATCGACTTATAACCTGGCTCAATCGACTCTGTGTACTAGATTGCACATCATGAAGACAATGGCAGAAGTCATTAAGTGTGAAATAGCTCGTTCATTCCTGACAAAAAGCGAGTCAGAAATAGTTACCTGCAAAGGAGGGAAAGATGCGAAACCATTCAATCTAGTATGATCTAGAAACATAACTAATGTAACAAGCGAACGACGATCTATTTTAATAGTGGGAATATTAACAAAGTAAGGTTACCTCTCATTTCCTTCTGTTCAGGTACTGCTAATGTTTGTTCCAAAAGAAGGAATGAAGTCACTCATGTATTTGTACGACCAATATCAGCGGAGCTTCGACGTTCCGGCCAAGGTGATGAGTTGGATACCACCTTATGAAGGTCAGTCATAATCGGGATTTGAGTCACGTTGTAAACCCTAAAGTAGCTCACCTGTCAAGCTATTATATATTTTTCATAATTAATTCACTTTTTCTCTGATCATAAAAAGGGCATTTCCCTTCCTGAAAGGAGCAGGTTCTCAAAAGAATGTTATTGCAACGCGTCATCAGATTAAAAGATGGGCGAACTGCGAAGGTGTAAACAAACAAGTGGTTGCGCTGAATGTAAGTAATGAGTCTGCTCAAACTCGTTCGCTGAACATCTGAGGGAATTCTCTGTTATTGCTTCTCAAATTTACTGACAACTGTCTTAGATATTAGAGAGTGCAATCAAGTGAATCTTAATAACACCTAAAGGCCAGTTGCAACTGGCAGTTTTTTAACAGTTGCCGCATCCAAGGAGCCACAAACTATACCACACAGTGTAGTTGAATGCAATTTTCAACGCATTTAGCTTATTGTTGAAAGTTTGTTAATCAGCTGATACATACACCACATTAAATAACCAGCAGAAGCTGCTGAAGCATTTATTAGTAGCGATTTTGAATGTTTATCCATGTCAGTCAATCGTGCAGGGTAAAAATATCCAAGCCGTTTATTGAGTCTGGATTTTCCCCTGAAACACAATTGGTTGCAAGAAATATTTCCCTTGCATTTTTTAGTTGTTGCAGAAAATGGTCTGCTAATTTTAAAAGCAGGAATAATTTTCAATTTCCGTGCTAACAATATTCTGTGATAAGAGATGCTAGATCTAGGGAGGTAGACTGGTAATCCAGAAGGAATCGTTCACTACCATTAATAATTGTATGGACCAACAAATGGCGACTTTACAGAATGACTCTTCAGCGCTCCAAGAATCCCCTTGACAGCTCCTATTATCTGATTGATGAAAGTTAGTGCTCTGCAAACTGTCGTGACCAATGACACGAGCTACCTGTTCACATCACCGTCAACCACTTTTATACAATAAGGGTTTGTCAGAAAATTGCATTCCAGTTTCTGATAGTTGAGGACATCAATTTATTGAATACATTTCAAAAGTTAGTCAACATGGGCCTTTGCACTATAATGGATCAGGTTTGCTCCACGCAGTCTCAACAAAAAATGCAACGTACCATCAGATTTAGGAAAGTCATTTCCTTTTAAAAATATGAATATTACAGTTAAACTTCGGAGACTGATGTAAGCATATACTATAATATCATCAGTTTTATGGCCAGTAAACGAAAAAGGTGCTTTACGGTAGCATTACTCCTGGCTTTGCTGAAAATCCGTTCATCAAATACCTACTCTACGAAGATTCTAATACCGTCTGGCACATTTAGTTGAAGAACCTCATAAACATTCAGCCGGAGCTCCGTCGAACCTGCTGTTAAAACAAAATTACTTTTGCAAGGTTGAACACAGACTTTCAAAACAAATTTTATCATGTAATTAAGGATTGAGTAGGCCAGCTAAACGAAAAAAAATATGACCTCTTGAGTCAGTAAGTCCAGGATGAAAATCGTCGATCATCTATAGCCATGCATCTGTCCGCCACTGGACACCAGTTAAATCTAATCTCATTGTGTATTATCCTTTTTCACCATCAAAATTCACGCGTTCGTAGATTTGCCGATGCCACTGCAATAAATCAAATGAAAGCTTTGTCCTTTGTGAGCAGCAAATTGCTGTGAACCTTAGGGCGCCCTGGACTCAATAACTGGATAGATCTGTGATCTTACAGATCTGTAGACATGTGGAAAACTTTGTGTAACAGTTGCTGAAAATTGGCACCAGTGCTGACGAGCCAGTGTGAAATGCATCTACCGGACACTTGGTTACTGCTGTCACCCAACTATCATTAAATCTCTAGATGCTACCACGTCTTTTATTTGCCGTTTGATCGCCCAAATAACGGCTGTCAACCAGCACGTAATTCAATGCATGCCACCGGAAAACTCATAATTATATGGTAGGAAAAAGACAGTGAACGAATTTCTTTCTCTGTGATTGGTCCTTATAAATAACACACCACATATTTATACAGCATTTAGAAGAAACCACGTGTATAATTAGATCTATTCGGGTGTATGCTAAACAGAAGGAAGGGAAGCAAGCCTCAGCGGGTTGGAAATTTCTTGAAGGATCAAGGTCCTTAATAAGTAAGGCCTACGAAATAAAAAGATGATTTCTTCCACATGCATAGATTAGATGAAGTGTCTAGGACCATTTAAAACATCATTTGCTTCTGGCATTTAGGTCTAGGTAACAAGTCTGAGAAGACTATGTTAAAATTGAACAGCGTTGATTCGACTGACTAAATCAAACTGCACCGCTATTTCTTCCATCCCTTCATAGTTCCGAAGAAAGATCCTGGAGCGTGCCACTTTCATAAATATCTTCTGAATCATTGGCCAGGATAGCTCTTAATGAGCTATATTTCACACAAATATGATGAATGACCTAGTCCAAGGGCTTTTTCAGTTGTCTGTCGCTATTTGGGGATAATGTTCCATGTCAGTGTAAAACGAATTTTGTTTTGTCGCAGCTTGGATTAGCACTTCTTAATACAGATGACCATCATTCCTGTCAACTTTGCACTCATTAGTTCGATAAGAAAAGTTGAGTAAATACATGCCGGTCCAAAAACTTACTTGCGTGTACTGAGATATTTGATTTAGGCAACCATCTAGGCTGTACAGGAGTACATAAGTTCTGAGAAGCTATTTGTAAATACGGCCGCTTATATTGGATTAGTGAATGCTAGAAGTCTTAGTGGCATTACGTTTTCAACAATTGACTGTTTTTGACTAAACTTATATGCCTTCTCTGGTCATATCACGAGACGCGTTTGGTTTATGCCCAACTTAGTGAAGTTCGGCCATCGTAATACACTCTAAAATGCAAGCTGACATGCACAGAAGAACAGGAGGGACATTTAATCCAATACAGCCCCATGCCTTAGTGGAATTACTTTCAAGTCTTGACACAGACGTGGATTTATGAGAATAACCCCAGCCAAAACCAAATTGTGCCGTTGAATTTCTTTCGTTATCGAAAATTGAATTAAAATTGACATCCTTAAACTCAGTGAATTTTCCGGTTCTGTGTAGTCAGCGGCTGGATGCTTATTGGACCATATCCAATTGCTCATTTGGTGACGTTCAATGGACTATACGTCCCGATTCCAAGGACAGTTCCTGCCACCTACTTGTTGGCCAAGGACTGGGTTACAAATGCGATGAAAATCGTGCAGTCCGTTGGGGCGATAACTTGGAGGACAAGAGTATACTTTGGGGAAATCAGCTTAAGCGTTGGTCACGATGGGAAGGTAAGCATTCCATTCCACTGTTCACTTGTCTTTGTTAACTGATAGTAATTCCCTTAAATGTCCATCTCGACTTGTGGGCTCAGCCGAAAGGCTTTTAGTGCTGAAAGTTCCATGTACGTTGTTTTGGGAATTTTTAAATTTCCTTGTTAATCACTCATCAGTCTGTTGGAGCATGAGGTTTTCTCCTATAGTTCTCGTACTACCTCTTAATAAAACTGGTGGTGTGACTGCGGCTGCATAACGGGAACCTCTGTCGCCGAGATACCCCACAACCAACGCACTGTACGGCGTTCGTTATTCATAGAGTCACTCATTAACGTCACCATTGTCTATCGTCATTCGTGGGCTTGCGTAAGCAGTATCTAATAGGCACCCACCGCTACACCCCAAAATTTCCGTCAATTAAACAAGGTTTTTTTTCATCACGGAGAACACATGTTTAGAGGTACGTTATCGAGCCACCTCCTACACTTTACTGGTCGGATTGTTCAGTTTAAGCTGCCACCAATATATCACCCCTTTGTGCGTCGGTAGAAGGCGATTAGACCTTGGCTGTGCTTATGAACGTTTGAAATCACACTTGGTAACGACATTTAGGCCCAATTATTACTTGGGTGACAGCGAATTAAGCTATGTGAGTGACCAAAATTATTCTCGAACATATTAAATCGGCCGTTTTACTATTGTGCGACGAGATAGCAATAGAAGTTTATGAGAGAAAAATTGATCGGTATAAAAACTTAACGAACTCGGTGGTCACGCGGACGGAAAAGGCATGAGCTGTGATAACCCAAGGCACGATAACAATCCACCAGGTGGCTTTTGGTAGTACGAATATATATTGAACAGTAATTATCATTCTCAAGAGATAGGCTTCGGAGGCCTTCAACTGTTAAATGCCCAGACGCTTGGTTAAACAACGTCTAGCCCATCGGGTTAAAGCGAGTTGATCATCTTCCAACAATTTCCAAAATTCGTGATACCCTAAAAATGAGCTGCCATGATTCTAAAGTGGTAACAGGACGGTTTAGTTTGACGCGAGAATCCTTCGTTGCAGTTCAAACCGATTTTGGCCTGGTGAAATAAGCTCAACCATATCCACATACCCACAATGTCGCTTTTTGTACCCACTCGGCTGATATCCCTGGCCATGACTGAGAGCAGCCGACCCAGAGTGATTTCACGTTACTTTCAGCAAACACCAGCTTCAGTTCAACGGCACCTGCGATACGATCTTGAAAGAATAAGTAACCTTATCGCAGATCATCAATAAATACGTTTTTAAATGTACTGTTTAGGAGAACTTAGGCATAAGGTGTGCAATATGTGAGCGTCTGTTGGGCAACACCATGATCCGATGAAAATTTCCATGTCTATAGAGCTGTGTTACGTAAGTGCGCACTTGGTAAAATCATTCTATAAATTCTGTGTGGCAGAGTACTTGCAGGCAGATATGTGAAAACCATACCTCCAGAATGGCTTTGCAGATTCAGGCATATTCCTCCCTCTACTAGGAAACTGTAGGTCAAATCAGATAAAAGCTATTTTGCATCTGATGAAACCACCTGAACATATTGCAGTAAACTCCAAAAATTAAAAGTCGAAGCCATGATAGTAGTTTGAAGCACTTTGAAATGACATTTTTCATGTTTTTCAGCTAAACCGAAATACATGTTTTATCCTAACGTAATTGGACGACAGCAGCCAGTAATCTGTGCTTAGAAATCATATGGGTCTTCTACAAGTTAAAACATGACTACATGAGAGAACTGGTCTACAGCAAGCGAGACCCATACTGCGAAAACTGGTTTTACGAGGTGGTCTGTGGGTAAAGTCGTATCGTAGGACAGGAACGATATGAGCTTCCTCCAGGTGACCAGCATGTCCATATTTACGGAAGCAATGGTGCTGCCTTTTTCTGGAAAACGGCGCGTCAGAAGACACTGGCCCGATCACCCGAAGGGTAATGAGAGAACTGGTCTACAGCAAGCGAGACCCATACTGCGAAAACTGGTTTTACGAGGTGGTCTGTGGGTAAAGTCGTATCGTAGGACAGGAAACGATATGAGTTCCTCCAGGTGACCAGCATGTCCATATTTACGGAAGCAATGGTGCTGCCTTTTTCTGGAAAACGGCGCGTCAGAAGACACTGGCCCGATCACCCGAAGGGTAACCGTTTCAGCTGAGGTATTTGTCAATACGGCCGAAATGGCCTCCAGAAGGAAAAGTCTGGTATTTCTCGGAAGGCACTGCTGTGCGCAACGGCATTAGGCATAAGACACTTATGCCTTTCTTCCTGTGTCTCCAGGCCAGTTCAGCCCCTTGCAGACTATTGACCCATTGGATCCGAACAGTGTTCCCCGAGAAACCCTGACGAAATCTGTCTAATGACTCGGATTTTTTTTGTCACAGGCAAAAGACTGGGTCCCCAAACGAAAGCCAACATCATCTCACTGCTGTGTGAGTTAGAACATAGTCCAAGTACATAGACCAAAATTTCCTCGCTGATCTGGACAAACAGCAATTATCATCCGCCCTTACAGATCTTCGTTCAATAACTAAGCCCCACACGTCCCTCACCAAAATCCCTTTGATTCGTTAAGCTTTCAAATCCCTGACCAATATTCCATATATAAACTTCTGCCCGGTGAAATAAACCAAGACAAACCTTTACAAAATTCAAACGACCTAATCCACGTGGCGACTTCTAAAGTCTGCTCTCTGCATCAAACTAGGCAACTGGTAGCCCTTTATGAGGCCTTGTTCGCTCCCTCGATCGATGTATGCTATGGCTCCGAAACAAGCATGCAAGACTCCAGTTTGGTCATACATCTCAAAGCGCTCGGTAGGAATCCAAATTTCTCGCGATTCACTCTTCAGGTATCTGGTGATCCTGATCTAGTCGCTCCTGGAATCTACATGGTGGGAGGTGTGCTCGGCCTCAACTTACCACACCCGGTTCCAGTAGACAGTATTCTTTTCCCCATTAGGTCAACTGATCAAATCAAGGGTAAAGCATCCTAACGTTGTAAGCATTGTTCGTCTGTTGTTTCAGTATACGGTCCGTCATGCAGCAGCTCTGAGGCTGGGGAAGACAGCTTCTCTCAAGATTTGCCACGTTTGCTTCGGTCTGCAATAAGTAGAGATGTAGTGATTCTGAAAGGTTATATGGACGCTCAAGTTGGCTGGCTAAGACCAGATGGACCTCGTCTTGGCGTCTGATTCGTGGTTGACGCTCACCATATAGACAGTAAGGAACGACCTCCTTAAGTGTTGAACACCATTTGTTTCTAGCCAGCACAAACTTTCGACGCAAGCATCCACAATGTGTGACTTGGAGGTCATCAACGGTAAACCGGCCATGGACTTGCTCGGAACACGTGGCAATCAGTTACCGATGGAGAGCTATGATTCAAGATTATCGTTCATCTTTAACCATACCGCTTGACGCTGATCACTGCATTGTGCGTGCACGTTCCCTTTCCCTCTGGAACACGCCACTTGATGAAAAGCCATCCAGTTCGCCACCCGCAGAGCGTCTCAATAGTCCAACACTATCAAGTTGAGTTGGCTGAGTTCACCGTCGTGATTTGGATTACAATTGAAGAAAGATTAAATATGCTATTCTCATCACACCTGAAACCGTCTGTCCATAAACACTGGATGTCGTCACGATCTGAGTGCGATCTGTACCAGCAACAAAAGACCATGGTGACACCCAGATCCATCAAAATCCAAATAATGGAGAGCATAAGGGGCTTGTGGATGGCGAAAGTCCGGGAAATGGAGGAGGTCTCTGCAGCGTGAAACAATCACACCCTATTCCAGCTATTCCGATCAACTGCTCGGAGCAGGTTGGGTGGTAAGTGAAACGGTTTCGGAAAAGGTTGGATATTTAATCCATTGACAGAATCGTTTTGATCGAGGAACTGTACAATTTAAAGAACATTTCAGCTGGTCCTCATCAATTCAGTCTCTGAAAAGGCTAAATGAACCCGAGTGCGTTGCAGATACCAACCCAGCATCGTCGACAGAAGTCCAGCGTGTGATTTCATTGCTTCGGTGCGACAGGTCACTGAATCAGAAACTTTTCACCCTGCACTCTCCAAAAGTGACGAGTCTGTTTTGGCTGACCTAACGACCCTAACAAAAATATCTAGATCAAAAACTTCCAACAGAAATGAGCGCCCCGATTGTGGTTCCCATATTCAAAAACAACGCAAGCACATAGTGTGGAAACCACCGGGGCATCGGTCCAGTGGCTACAGATTCCGAAGTATTCTCATGGAGTATCCTGTACAGGTTGATCCGTCATAGAGGAAGCCAGGTCTGCTGGACACATTTGTGGCTTTACTCTTACGGAGGTCGCATTGGTGTTGTTTTTACATTGCAGTTAATGTTAGAACCTCACCACTTCTTCCAACGACCAACAGTGGTAGCATCTCGCGATCTCCGATGATAGTTAGAACCTGTGATAGTGTCTGGTTTTGAAGGGTATTCCTTCTAAATTGTTGTCTTCTATACAAGCTTTATGCGCCTCCTCACACTGACGCGTACGTGTTTACGGCGAACTCTCTCCTGACTTCACTACATCCATGGGTGCCAGGCAAGGATGAACTCTGTCACCTTTTCTCCTCAGCTTCGTGATCTGTATCCCACTTGAGTCTTCTTTACATCTTACTAACACTACCAAGGCGTTCGCACACGAAACTTGAGTACACCAACGTTACTGCACTCCTTGGATCAGACTCTCCAGAAATGCAGACGCTTTTAAATAGCCTAAATAGCTCTGCTGCATGGTGCATTCAACTGCGTTCGATAATGGATTATAATGGTTATCCCAAGTCTCTGAGGGCAACACGAAAACTACTTTAAGGTCAGAGAAATTACCAGTTCACATGATTTTGGTAAGCTAATAAATCAATCATCTCTTGATGACGATAGGAATTTCACCAACTTCGATTTTGTTCCTCTGTATGCCAGTGTTCTCATTGTTGATGGATTGTGATACATAATGCGCTTTCAAGAGAAAGAAATAACACCGAACAGTTGCACTTCCATCGCTGTAGAAGATGTTATAAAAGATATGGAATTATTTTTACGATCCACTGCATTTACTTTCAAAGTTTATAATTACCAAACGATTTGTGACGATGCTATGTGTTCGCCTGTTGTAACACATTGAGCGGCTTATTCAATTCCCCGAGCATCTGTCTTACACATCTAAGACACATTGGTTATGTTAGGGAATCAGTTTTTATCATAGGTAATCAACTGGCATATTTTCACTTGTTTCACTATAGAACATGAGTCCCTTACAGAACTATCACTATTCTTGATGCAGCGCCTCCACTTAAACCATTATCACTTTGTAACTTGAGCCGACAGCACAATCAGATGGGTAACTAAACTTCAGCACCACCCTCTGTAGAACGAGTAGTAATTCGCCTGCTGGTTGGGTAACCAACACAACTAATCAGCCATAGGCATGTACCATTCAACACAGATGTACCGGCCAACCCGAAGTTTGAGGCGAGTCACATCCGTTGCATAATCCCCAGCTTCGTTATCTGCACTGGTTTCCAAAAGAGCAATTGATTCGTACGAAAGTTCGCTTGATCCTAGTGATAGTATCAACAATGCCTATGAGCTTGCTCTCACCGTTGGTAACCGTGTTCACAATGGGTACGTGAATAGATTAGTGAAGGTCTTCATCAGTGAATATCACCGACACTCTCAGGAGTAGCCTCAGGAAAGTGGAGTGAATCTAACAGACTAGAGAGTGACCCAGGATTCTTTCTTGTATGGATTAGCTGGAAATCACTGGGTCAAATTAGTTAACGTGCGCATCCCTCGCCAAAATTCCAATGTGCATGCACAGAAGTGCTGGGTTGAATTGATGACCATCCACAGAACTCCTTCATCCGGTAGTAGGTCTGAAAAAGTTATCGACCATCTGGTTCGGACTGATTAATCATACAAATGACTCACTCACAACAGGTCGCACGTGACATGGCAATTCAACACGCAGTGTGATAGCTGCCAGGCCCACACAACCTTCACACCAATCACAGCACGCACAGCGTTTACCAGTCTTTGGCTGGCCGCACTGGTAATATTCAAAATGTCACGTTTTTTAACAAGCAGATTGTAGTAAAAACGGAGAAGTTTACGGATGCTTTGCATAACTTTATACCTGGTGCATTTCCTACCTCCTCAGCCTGATTAGTAGCTCCACGTGAAGTGATCTGTCAACAAGCATATGACAAAGTATATTTTTCCGTAGCAGCTCTGCGGAATTCCTTTGGTCTAATATAAGCTCATCAGTCGTTCATCACCGTCGGTGTAGTTGAGTAATAACCCAAATGAATCAAACACGAATATTGGGTCTACACGATACTCACTCAAGATCAGATTCCTAACATGATCGTCAGTGATACTTTGCCAGGATAGCATTCAGCAGGAAGAAGTGCCAGCTGGTCTGGAGCTGACGTATTCTCATCGCGATCACGTCTGCATATCAGCCTCCCTCGACCCGGTTTCAGCGGTTTGTTAGGAAATTCCTCTTCAGGTGGTCACTTGCCAGTCGTTTTATGTAACAAACGGGCAAGCAGTCTTTTAATGTGCACTATAATGTTACTAATGTAATGGTCAACAGAAATGTCGTATTTTATTTCACTGTCTTCGGCCAGCTACCATGACAACATCAAAGGAATGTGTTGTTATTACGCTTCCCGTCCAGGGAACGACATATGTGGTGCTACTTGGGAGGGCGCATACTACCATAACAATAACTTGGATGAAATCTGAGAGGTGAAGATTAGGTAGATAGTAAAGTAAAGTTGCAGTCAAAGAGACCGACTTCTTAACACATAGAATTTAATGGCACAGAAAACGAATTTGGAAAAAACATATTTGCAGGGTAACTACTCAAAAGGTTGCTGAAAGCTCTTCGACAGCCCACGACCGGTTTCGCCCTTCTTCGGGCTCATCAGGTAGGCGTGGTCCCCGAGTTTCCGTCAACCTTATGTTCTGCTTGAACCTAAATTGAACCGTTTTCGAGAACTACACTCATTTGCAAATCAGTTTGGTTTTCGCGAGAGACTCAACTGAATCTCTCGTTTATGATATTCTTCAACCGAATATGCTGCACAAAGTCCTCATCATGTTTCATTTGGGTTCAGGTGGAACGTAAGATTGACGGAAACTCTGGTACTGTGCCTACCTGATGAGCCCCAAGAAGGGCGAAACCGGTCGTGGGCTGTCGAAGGGTTTTCAGAAACCTTGTGAGTAGTTTCCCTTATGGAAATATACTGCGAAATCTCGAATATCGTGCCAACTGAAACATGAGGCGGCCTGTGTGCAGCACATCCAGTTGTAGAATATCATAAACGAGAGATTCATTTGAGTCTCTCGTGGAAACCAAATTGATTTGCGAATGAGTATAGTTCTCGATATTCGCAAGGTGTTTGTTTTTTGTGAAAGCAGAAGCTGCTAGTCTAGAAAGTGAAGGCGTTAGAGAGGATTTCTCTACATTGAGGGTGTCAATAATATGAAAACGATTGTGTCGTCTGTGTTCTCCAACGTTCCAGAGAAACAAACCCGTTGAAGGTAAAACATTATCTGGACGACTGTGTTTTGAATTGGGAAAGAAGTTCATGTTTTCCTTTTTTCCGACAAACCTGCTTTACCGGCACGCTTGTGCTCGCCGCGTTAATGACCATATTTCAACGTGATTCCTCAGCAACATTTACGCTTACCACTTCCAGATTTCCTGTATTGTCAGCAGATTAGGTAAATGTCGTTTCATAGAATTCTTCTAGTAAGTGGTTTTCCTGTTTTCTCCCATGTCACCAAGACGTTTATCTGTTGCTTAGGTAATGCTACATACGGAAGAAACGTCCAGACCACAAGTACTTCCTTTATCGATCTCTCTATCTAATTGTACGCTGGTGGTCCGACGCATAGCAGACCGGATAACGGTTGTAGGAAGACATCTTCACCTGTCTGATGCTCTATTCGTCATCCAGTTTGACATCGGATTACAGCAAATTCAGTTTACGTTGGATGGCTACTGGCACGGTAGAACTCTTGGTCTACTCGGTGCCCACACGTTCGACCAGATTGACGAACTCAAGGGACTTCAGGGACAACCAACTCAGCCTGCAAATATGACCGCTTACAGTTGGTGCTATCAGCATCCTCCAGCAGACGAGATGTTTCCGCACAAATTTCGAGTTATTCAGGAAGTGAGCCTCGATTTTCTTATGAGGGATTTCATAAAGAATTAAAAGTTTTGAAATCAAACACACTCATCGTCGTCATCATCATCGACAGCATGACATCCGTGTTCAACGCCGATGCTTCGCTGTCGTATTTGTAATTCGATGCGTTCTCGATAAGTTTATTGATTTTCCACTGTGACAGGGTTGTTACAGTGTGTGTACAAATGAAATGTCCAGCACTTACGGAATAGTTTGATAAACCACACAGTGAAGTTTTGTAAATAATTTTTGTGGGCCTCATAACAAGATAGCAGTCTCGTGCTGTGTATAAGTGCTAACTCTAACAATTCAGTTTTCCTATTTGTACACGTTTTCTGATTTTAAGTAAAAAAGGACAAGCCTCGATATTTATTGTGTCCATTGGTTTGCCATCCGCTTCTGAAGCGATCGCGTAAGAGCTGCTGAGAAACGCGACTCATCAGTATATAATCAGTTGACCACACTAATCATCATCACCAAGTCATTCGAAAGAGTGGCCACTGAAGATGTATGTACCTGTAATTTCCTCGAGATGTGCAAACTAAGCTAGCTTGAAGTTGCCCTAGTCATCTCAGTTTATAACATCAAGAATGTTGGATGGACACTGTTTGCGCCAGCTTTGACCTATGTGTGCCTTAAAAACCATATTTTCAACTAGTAATATGGAAATTTTGGGAAAGGATGCATCCAAACATCTGCAATATTTTACAATTTGACCTGATCGGGTTTATCACTTGAAAGAATTTAGATGACTTGCAGGTCCTTGAATCTGTGTAGATACAAATTCCGAACCATATACTGGTGGAAGCCAAGTTGTGGTAGCCTGGTACACTTGACCGCACTGACTAATGATTTTGAAATCATGAGTAGCTATTGCGATAATAAATGAAACAGGATGACCTGATGTTTCGGCAAAGGTCAATGGATTATTTTGGTCCCGCGAACGGCCCCTGTTCACTTCGTGATGGTAGCGAAGAATCCACGGCAGCGCATTGCAACCCCCCACTGCTTTAACGGCAGGACGTTTAACTGTATCCATCATAGTGTGGGCTCAGTTTTCAAGAATGAGTTCGCGAAACGTTGTTTAAGGATCGATAATCAATTACTGCCTTCGGATTTCCTTCGCTCAAACCATCCCCAATACGGCTGCGCATCAGCCCATTGCGCAGCGGAATAATCATGTGAAACAGTGCCGTGCGATTAAGCCCCCATGTCTGAATCACGTCCGATTTCATCATGTGCCGGAGAAAGGTCAAAAAGGGACACATGAAGTTCACGCCCACCCCATGGCCAAGGCACCCCGTACACAATCCCACAGACGGCTACCTAGGATTAACCGAGACAAAGGAACAACCGCCCGGGAACCGATGTGGGTGTGCAGGAGACACTGGCTGCTTGAGAGCAGATTGACCATCAAATGCGGTCACAAGCGAATCATATAAATAGAAAGTTGTAATTTCATTAAGAGTTTTTCCGGCCGCCTTCTTGTCTTCTGACTATTACCCCGTAGCGTCACGGAAGTTGAAGAGATCCAACAATCCCACGTTACTGGGCTTGTATACGCCAGATTTGTGACTGGCATACCTTGTCTAACTGGGCGAATTTAGCGCTTGTACATGATAATGAGTCTTCTTTGGGCAAAGCACAGAACAGCAAGTGCGATGAAATTTCGATTGCCGGTTCAAATAGTCTATAGTAAAAAGTCCTGAAAATGCAAGTCCTCGGTTTAGTCTGAGTGACTAACAATCTTTGAATTCCAAAGAAACATTAATGTTAGAATTATTGAATCTTGGGTATACTGATTATCAACAGCAGTGTGGACCTTTGTGCTGTTGGCCGCTTTTGTGGTCGTAAATTGAATTTCGTTCTTTTTCATGGTGGGTGACAAACCAAAATACATCACACCCCGTGGAGATTAGCCTGAGTGAAATGAGGCCACTCTAACTGCAGTGCACACCACATAGATACATTTAAGCACGTGGTCCCCTAAGACGGGTTTACATCATACTGTCTCTCATAGGGGACCAACCATTTCCTAGCAAGCTAATTATTTGACATTTACAGCGCGATCACCGTAATAAAAGCAATTGATTTTTGGTAAATGTTCTTTACAACCTCACGTATGCTGCTTGGGATGATGATGTGGGGACTAATTGGTCTCCATAGAGCGCAAGTTAATTCTGAACGCCTAAGAACGGTAGACAAAAGCACCATTGAGGTGACCAGTCGGAAGTCAGCGGGTTCGGGTATGGTGACGCCAAGAGTATATATAAGCAAATGGCCACCAGCTGAGGGACGGTTGACAGAGAGTCGGCCTAATGCATGGCTAAAACTAGAAAGCCCCACCATTTTTGCTGACCAAATTAAACCGAATCTTTCTAGTAATTTGTTCAACGTATTTAATCTATTTTAGTTACTGGATAAACAGTTGGACAACTCTACTGAGATCACAAATAAACTATGTCTTCAATACTTAAACAAACTTTCTTCATGCTACGACAAAGTCCCTGTCTATCCCTGGTATAAGGCATGCCGTACGTTTGTACACCACCAAAATTTACCGTCAAACTTGGTAGAAGAAACAGAAGGAGCTCCGCAGGATAAGACGTCAACTGGTGAGCAGAGCAGGCATGAGCATGTATGTCGCATTGTTCGATCGTTCGTTCAACTGTGCAATCAGAAGCAAGTGGCCGTTCGCGTGCCGCCAGAATGTGGTGAGTTTAAAGCGTCGCAAAACTCATTTTCTTTTACCCACGTTTTTTACTTTAAATGAAATGTTAGTAACATTCCCCTCAACGATAAACAATAGATAGTGGTTACGGTTAGGAGTTCAGTCAATTAAGAGTGTACTTGGTCAAAGTTCGATTCCGATTACCATTAGCAGGGATTTAGAAGTCCTCAACCATCTAGAGGTCACTTCACACATTAAGACAGCTGTATAGAGGTGCAAAATACCTAGCAGTTGGCTGCTGTGTCTTTTAACTTCTCCAATGCCAGAGCACTACTGGCTATCAGCCGCGGTATTGGGCCAAACCGATTTCTGGATGGAATACAAATTAAAACTGAAAGCACGTAGGAAATACACTGGACTTGCCTAGGCCGGTTGAATTGGGACGAACATCAGCTTACTTGCTGGGACAGGTCGGTCTGACCAGAAACGTAGTCCAACTGGTGGATGGATGCCACTAAAAATTATGCCATAAAGGAGCAGGATAACGGGATTTATTATCTCGTAATCTTTTTAAGGCGGAATGCAGAAGTGTGGGCGATGGAACTAGCAGGATTTAGATCACACATTGCTTACTTGATCCCCACGAATTGATTTAATGTTGAAACATAGTCGTCGGACTATAATCACGTGTACAAATAAAAAATTCAGCTGTCCGTCTGACAAGTTACCTGTCCTTTGATATCATGTTACAGTTATCTGCGACAGTTCGTTGAAGGCTGACGGCCTTAGTCAGGTGACGTTTTCCGAGACCCCAGCCCGACGTGGTCACGTATTATTTGTTCTCCAAATGCACCAGTGTCTGGTTGAGCGCCGCGATGAAATAGCCAATCTCATATGGGCACTGGAACGCGGTAAATTTTCTCATACTTTTGTGCTTTGTCATGCTAACTTTCACAGCTAGTCAAGTTACTAGTTTATTGAGGATATTGATTCAGGCAAGAGTTTTCTGGTAGGTTAGGAAATAGTCGAAGGTAGTTCGGAATATTATGCATGTGGGCTTCTTAGTGCGCATCAATAGCCAGGAACAAGTATTTCTAAGTGGTAATTCACCAAGGCGGTAAGCACTGACAACAAATTGACCGGATGCACATGTTCATGTATGTGTTCGCAGTGTTTCTTCGAATGGTGCACACTTTCGGCACTGGCCAAGATGACGCCTTGCTTGGAAAAGTACTCCTTTATGAAGCAAAAGCTTTCCAATTATGAGGTCCTCCGCACAGTCTTGATTACTGTGGATATAAAAATAGGCTAAATCAGCCACACTGATCTATATGGCGTAGTTGCGACGATAGCCGAAACCCAGTAGAACTGAATCGAAGGTATTTTGCACGTATTTTGTCGATTCTTGCTTTGGATGATGTTTACAAAAGCCCATTCTATTACATACTATATTTCGTACATGTAATTTATGTATGATGACGTATAATTATATATAATACAATGTACCCATAACCTCAATACATAACAGCGTGCACCCATAATATCATAAGCTGCTAACTGTCTCTCATATCATTCTTCGGGTGCTTGTATAGCAAGTCCTTTGGAGTACAACCCCATGTTATCAGTAGTATATGGTCCAATTAAATGTGGCTGGCTATGAATCAAGATGCATCTTGGTCTGTTTATTCAGATTATATATATAAAAAATCGTTCAGCTGTAACACCCTTTTGGTGCCTAGTTGCCATGCCACCCGAAGGAAGCACGAGGGCTGGGATACTGCCAGGCTGCCCAAGCCTAGACAGAGAAAATCGAGAGGCAGAGGTTTGGTTTGAACCACGGACGTTCCAGTCAGTAAAATCGCGCTCTAACCACTTGAGCCATCTCGACGCCGGAATATGTCACTTCATGTGACAATAGTGACGAAATATCCACCTGAACCTTTGTTGCTTTTCTCTGGAATATTAAAATTCTTCATCAATAAATATTCCTCTCCAAAATTCCCTTCAAAACTGTCATTGCCGAGTAGGGTATAGAATTAATAGGTAGTTTGTTAACAAACTAGTAACCACTTTGTTGAAATTAATCACCATCCACCGCGGGAAACAGGCACTAACCAGCCGAACCGAAACAAAACGGTTCCGAAGGTATGCCTGCAGTACCATTAACGCCATTGCAAAATATATGTAAATTAAATTTGAAACTTTTATTAACATTTGTCTATTGAATATTCTGACATGCTCTTTCAATCATCCGAGACGTCTTTACTCCAATTTGCTGGTCACATTAGCCGTTACACAACACCAACCTTATGTTAACTCCGTTTAACTCCAGAACGACAAGAACTTGGTTCTGGCGCACTTAAAGGTAGGCACACAACTGAATTTCATAACGGAAAAAATCATTGCAACTGTTGACGAAACATCAGTTAAAGTTCGTTCAGACAAGCTCTAAAACGGTCAGTTTTGAGAAAATAGTACAACTCTGGGTAGAAATTATTTTCTCAATTATAATGCTACAAGGAAAATGCACTTCGACTCACTAACAAAACTTCCTCTGGGCTGCGTGCATAAAGGAAACTGACGGGAGCTTTACATACCTTATTTTCGAGTCTCCGAAATCTGGATAAGTGAGAAGCAAGTAATGAAACTGGTACCTTGTTCTCGTCCACAAAAACTGAGGTGAACAGTGCATAAACGATCGTTATGCAATACACAGCACCTCCGAAAATGCCTTCGGACAACGCGAAAACAATTTCTGACCCATCGATTAATTCTGTTTTCGGTCCATGAAAGGGAACGCCTAGTGGTTGAACCGCAATTCCGGTAATACTAATGGGGGCATTAAACACACCACATGTTGATTAATGTACAAACGAAAGCTAAGGAGATTAGGATCCGGTCATTTCACAAACCATCTTGTTGAACACTGGACCTTTCTGCGAAGCGAGACTCATCGTTTTCACAGGTGTCCAAATTGCCATTGATACAGGGTCGGAGAGGTTGCTTTATTAAAGTTTCTCTATCCGCATAGATTTTGTCACTGCTTTGTACAGGAGACCTTAAAATTAGGAAATGATTGTACTGAAAGTTTAACTGGGTGAAGAAGTTGGTAGGCGACTCACAGTAACTCTCCCAGCAGCTTTTAACACCCCGGCGAAGTGATCAGTAATGAGATAATAAGGCGATGAGTCAACAAAGCAGGATAGTGGAACAATAAGTTATGAGGCGAATCGTTTCCCTCTTGCTGGTGAATCCAATCTATGGCAAAGGTTCCCCACCATACCACTGAAACGGTGTAAGAATCAGAAAAATGTCTACTCATAGCACTAAAGACCAGAGGTATAGGAAATTTGTGATATCACCTGTGCCGTATCTAAGCTATGTTCGAGTTTTGGTTATACGCCTGACATCAGATTTCACCTAAAACAAACTTTTGGAAGTATGAGTAGGTCCTGAGAATCCAGTTTCATTCAACAAGTGAGGCCACCTTACGCTAAAAATTTGAGGATTACCCCAAAGTTTTTCCATGAATTTTTAGCATGGCCAACGGTGCACACTCTAGCAATGTTGTGAAATGTGGGTAGCTCGGGTGCTGTTGGTTGTTGGTCTGTTTGCCGAGCTTAGCAGTTGGATTGAAGTTTCGTCCCAATCGGGGTGACATCATCAGTGCAGGGTTGAGTTGGTCATCTTACCGAGTCCACAGTAACAGAAACAAGCAACTGGGAACAAGCGGCTGATCAGAAGCGCCATTAGATCGTACATAGACAAGACACAATGTCACTCACCTTGTAGTTACATGATTTACACGAAGTGTTCGAGTTCCGACTGGCTTATTAAATAAGAAACTCATGCGCTTTTCGATATTTCCTCTTTTCTGATCGAAATATCCGTCACACTTTTAAATTACATGTATTCGGAAACAGTGACCTATGGCATCATGTCTAACCATTACGCAGATGCTGCAGATTCATATTCTGGCTCCCGTATGGCCAATTTCAAACGCAGACTTTCTCGAAGAGCTATCCAATCGAAAAATCTTGCTAAAAGTTTTGAAGAAACTGCTTGTTAGAGAAAGAACTCGTTTCAACCTGTAGGCATATTGGTTTGCACTTTTCTATTACACTTCTATTTATTCGTTTGTTATAAATATCTATCGGTATATTTGACAAAACGACAAGATTTAGAAACCGTCAATCCTAACATCAACTTTGTTCATTTTTTTCAGACCCGACCAAAGATATGGAGTACTCTGCCGTCCTGTTTGATGGGCCGGTTGATATCGGTGACATTACCTGGCTAACCTCAGCCAGTGGCACATTAATAAACATGACGGGGTCAACTTTCCTACGTACTTTAGATTCTGTACTGGAAAGTTTTCGTGAGAACGCGTCAAAATGGACGGTAGTGAACAAGCCTGTCCTGGATGTTGTATTGAATGCACTACATGGTCCTTCGTCTGCCGGAGCAGTGCATATGGCACTTTTGCTCTATTTGTGCGAAGAGTAGGTGGAGATACGTAGGAATCGTGTTGGCCCTTTTTCGAGCAGTAGGAAGAGTTCCAGCTTCCAAAGACTATTAAGACTATTATTGTTTTTATCCTACTGGTTGTTTCGTTGGTATCCATTGTGACTACTTCCGTATAGTCTGTCCACTTTAATGACTGCATTCAGCTGCACTAGCTTGTAGTAAGGCTTGTATTGTGTAATGTCAACTTTTAAATAACATACGTCGTTTCTCACGAGGTCATCTATTGTGATGGCAACTTTTGACTGATAAACACAGTTGTAAACAAGATATACGGCTAAAATCTCTGTATAACGGTAGATTAAGTTTTCGAGCAGGTGATGTTGCGCGGGAATTTTCGTCACTCAGGTGGGTTAATTGGGGACTGGTGGTAGGTCGACCAAGACATGGTCCACGGTTTTACCTGGTGCTATTTATGACAGAAATATTTGGTGCATTCTCATGTTCATCCCCTCTGCTGTGCAGCGTTCCTGATGGTCCTGGAAGAATTCGTATTAACTATTTTTTGGACACACTGGCTGACCTCACTTTCTCCCTTGTGTTTGGCACTCAGAAATTCTTTTATGTACGTATCAGGTCTTCGGAACGAAATAGTTTGCGAATATGCGCAAAATAATTGATGTACCATCATGAAGTGGTCACGGACCGGTACTTTAAACATTGTCTGTGATGAGCATCCCATCACGGCTCTAGCAGGCATATGACTTAATTCGAACAGAAATGGACGAACGACTTACGTTGGCAATCGACTTGTACATTGACTAGTCAATAAAATTACGAGCGAGTCCTTCAGCATGGTGTATAGGAGGCTGTCAGATCATTCCAGTTCCCTCGGGAACAGCAGAGACTGTGAACAAACGAAAATATAAGTCTATCATATGTGGTCACGTAAAGGAATTGACCCTGCCTTGGCTGACAAAAGTGTTCCAAATCAAATCTGAGTGGATGGTTTAAGCACCTCTTTCGTCGCTGCATGCATAAACACCTAATTTGCTGTTGTGTACTTTAATGATAAATGCACTTTTCACTCTGGAGCCAAACTAGAACAACTTTTTAAGATGCCAGATATTATACGAAACCACTGAACCATTTATTGCACACAAATTTCCCAGTTATAATAACAGGGCATTACTTCCAAGTAGGAGTACACAATTATTATCCAATTTACATAGGTGCTTGTCCAACAGATCACTCAATAGGGAAGTTGCTTGCTTTCGACCGAGCGACCTTAGTTCTCAAGTTTCCGGATATTTTGATTACTCCTATCTGGGCTCGAACATCCGGTCTTATGCAAGTTTTCGTGCATCCTTCTGATGTCACGTCAGCTCTACGCTGAAAGGGTTCCAACGATGAGCAGCGTTTTGGTCCGAAGGAACTAATCTTATCTTTACCTAGATGAGATAATGCATACATGCACTCGGTCAATTATAATCTGTCATTTTACGAAGCTTACTACGAAGCTTGACTATTAAGTAATACTAGTCAACTAATCAATCAAGGGTCAGTTTATAATGCTAACCGCACCCACAAAAGATCCTACCAAATACTCGCTGAGCCAGCACGGTGGAACAGTATTCAACTGAATGTTCACTTTACGTTTATCGAAAATTATGGAGGGTTTCATATCATGACCAGCGATTTTTAAATATGTTCTAAGAAAGCGAACTTGGTTGACATGCTTAGGTGGTTCAGTAGTGTGCCAAACGGAAGTAATCAAATGACAGCTGAGATATCACTAACAGACGTTCACATTAAAAACGAAGTCAACATTGTCTTTTTAATTGCAGATCGTTGCAATAAAACTTGTGATTAGCTATTACGGGCTACTGCTAGCAACATCAGGTGAAATTCAACGAGAAGGATAAAAGTACTCTTGTTGATAGACAATCTCACTTCTGCACAGACAAACCAGCCATAAGTGGATATGTTAAACGAAATAATTGGTCGTTCTGGCTGATGTTACAACCAATAATCCTGTCAAGGAGGGCTATATCAACAAGGGGGATACTGAAAGGTTATTCAGTGTCTGGGTTGTCTGCTCAGCATGAACCAGAATGTACCTAGTGAGTGTCAGGGGCAACCCAAAGGTCAGAACTTTTATTAGTGCTGACAACATTAGAATCCTACCCACCAACCTCTAGATGCCATGAACATATACTCTATACTTCGGAACTGAATATCATAATGACCGATGAAGAGAAAATCGACACTATCAATTTTTTATAGGGATGAACAAAACGACTCATCAAGTATTACTTCAGCAGTAATATAAATGTATGTATAAGGGGAAGTCCTCTAACACCAAAAACACTTGTATAGAATATTTTTTAATATTAGGTTTGTCGTGGTAAAAATGTGACTTCTTTCCTAGCTCACCAGACAAACGTAATCTAGAACGTGTGATGACATCTCATTTGTCTCTGTCTAAAATTTCTGAAGCTTTGTTTTGATACTAGTTGGAAAATTATGGAACTGTCCGTCTTTTACCCGCCGCAAATCCTTAGCCTAGGTAGAATTGGATATTCTCAAGTCAGTGTTTGAAGCATACAAGTGTAAACCATAAGTTACAGGAAGTTTCAGGAATATTGGTTAAAGTAACCAAAAATTAGATAATCCTAGTGGACCGTCCCAAATGAGTTTTCTACGACGTGTTCCAACCATCTAACCACACAACATCCACGATCGATTTGCTATGCTTAAGTGACCAAACCTTCCTCTATTATTGTAAATAAATAGCCACCAGCACTCTATTTTGGCTTAATCTGACACCACTGTGTGCTCGGCTTGATAACACCTAGTATATGTTGTGAAACTGGATGATTTCAGAAGTTTGACGAATTTTCACAACATAGCCATGAATGCCGACTAGTGTTCCCAATCTGTTCACTCTAGAGGTTTCTGTGGCTTTATATTCAAGCGTATTGACAGCGAACATAGGACAGTCGTCTTTATCAGATGAAGCACTTAGTGGACCCAAAAACCAGCACTTTTGGAGAAAATAGAATAGAACTAGATGGGTATTGTCCCTATCAATTCTAGTTGCATCCAGGTGGTACCTAAAGTTATGAAACTAAACAACTACATGTTTTCGGCTCATCTGGACATTTTTATAAGGAAAGAATAATTGACACTCTTGGTTTGTGAGCTTGGTATTGGATATTTGGCATTCGCAGCTTCCCTGAATATAGAGCCTGTGTTGAGCGTATTTTAGGAAAGACTATACGATGCGTGTGTGGTTTTGTAATTTAGAGTAGTTGTCATTGCATTACAGGCTTCTTTTGCGCTTTCATAATTGGAAGTGTATAAATTCAGAAATACAACGCACATTTTGATTTTCGTCCCTGTAGATGTACTGCAAGCAAATCATCGATGTACGGTCCCGTTCAACGAATGTTAGAAAGAAAAGGTATCGAATTTCACTACCTCCCACACACATCATTCAAAACAGCGAGTGGCTCTAGTGGGACAATTTTTCTGCTTCAAGGTGACGAGACGGTCCACGAGTTGACAGGATCCGCGGTGAGCAAACGTTCGAACATGGGGTCAGTCATGCCTCCACGAGACCAATGTACTATTATCGCACAAAAGCTAAATGGCTACATTTGGGCATACCGAGATGTGGTGAGTTCTGCCTAAGCTTGAGTTCAACCAAAAGTATACTTCCCAAATTGATTAAAAAACTATCATCTAGTGCCTATTAACCGTACTTTTGTCTAAGGTACTGGCCGAGTTACCTTCCGCGTTTACTGAAAACAGATAAGGACAAATTTCGACTGGACGTCTAAATTCCGTAAGATGGTTTGTGATTCAGTTGAAACGTTTGAAGGTGTAAGATTTTGTGCACAAATGCGATTTCTCTGAAAAATTTCGGAGATATATATGTTGGAACGCATACGCCAGAAAAGTAATATTAGTCGTTATTATATTATACATTATCATTAAAATTTATTTTTATTTTATATTTACT